>NW_009215534.1:27492-40340 GCF_000690835.1 Fulmarus glacialis
TTGCCTTTAACACTAGTGACAACTACTGTTTTCATTTCTAAGGATTTTCTTCTTTTAAAGCCCCTTCTTGTTAACAGGAAGCAAATGGCACCAGGAAAAGCACATGATTCAGAGCAGTGGTTCTCATTGCCAATGAAAGGAATTTTGCTCTGAAAACAGTCAAAGATAATAGCCATTATCAAACAGGATGATGAGTTTCTCTGAAAGAGAGCATTAGACAGTAGTCTCTTAACAGATTAATTATTCCTCAGTTACAAGGGAAAATGACTATCAACTCAAAACACCTTTTCAAATTTTACCAGATCTACTCAAGAGTTATCTATTGGCCAAATTTTGTGTGGACATACAATTCATGATTCAAGACTTGACAGGAAAAGAAAAAAAGATATCAAAGCAGTACAGTCAACTTCATCTTCAAGAAGAGCTTTTAAGTCATACATTTACTTGCAAGTTTTCATGTGATTATTTCTATACTAAGACGTAAGCAAATAAACACTGTAAAGTCCAGAGAAAATACATGATTATTCTCTCTCGTTATTCTCATAATCTAAAAATAGTTCCATTCTGGCATTATGTACAGGATTTAACACAGCCAAATATGAAGCACTCCAAGCAAAATAATTTTGAGAAGGTAGTTACAAATTAATGCAAAATTAGACCAGTTTTCTGTTTTGTATCCATCAGATCTTGAAAATAAGTGCAATAGATTTTTTTTATTTTCACTCAACTCATCAAGTTGCCACAAATGCTACATATGCAACAGAAACACTTCAAAGCATAACAAATCTTAATAAAATATAACATAGATGGCATTGAACTTTTCATTTCAGAGTTATCTTTTTTCCTATTAAAGTTCACAGGAACTTGGACAAAATTCTAAAAAGATACTACCTATTTTAAATCTTATTAACACAGTGGTTTTAGTGCTGAGGATTTAAAAACAAAGTTTCAGAATTCATTACATGTACTACTAAACTACAGACTGCTAAAATTCAGGGATAACCAAACAGATCAGATATGACAAAACCAGGAACTACGAGATACTGGAAGCCACAGAAAATTAGAGCAAAATCAAGCAACATTCTCAACAAGATTCCTTGAAGATATGAAGAAATAAGTCTAATCACCAGTGTCAATCTTGACCTTAAACAAGGACAGACACTGCCCCTCTTTTTTGCCAAAAGATGCAGAGTTGGCCCTGACCTTTCGGTTACGAGTGTGTTTTCTGGTACAGATGTCAACTCTTTACAGTAAACAAAGCAATCGTGTCACCTGTTCAAGTCATATACATAAGCTGTATTTGTTTGGGCTGAGCATTTTCAAAGAAAAGAAAATCACACCTGAAGTCAGCCTCTTGAAGAGATGAACCTTTTGTAGTTTCATTCTCCAAGATTTGGATTTTTCAGATACACATGCTCTTATCAGCTCTATTTTTAACCTGCCGCTCATATAGGATACTTAAAATTCTGAACATGTTTACATTATCCATCCAGCAGGCTAATGGAACTGCATACCAGACAGTCATGCATAATTCAAATCAATATCCTCAGGCTTGCAACTCTAAGTCAAAGCTGCCTTTAAATAAGCTGGGTGTGACTTTAACATGAATAAAATGTATCTAATTTTTAACCTTTATCTGACAAATTGATATATTTGCAAAGGAATGTCATAAATCTTCTTTAAAAATGAAAACAAATAGAAAAACACGATAACCGAAAATTTTTTCAAAAAATACTTCTAAGGACAAAATTTAGAATGGTTCAACAAGACTGAGCGCAAAGGTTTCAAACAGAGAGCTAGGTAATTTTTGTAATTTTTTTTTAAGCAAAATGTACAAATTTATACATAAAAACACATGCTGGCAGAATGTTAAGTAGTGTGGAAGGTGAATGTAGCAGGATTTGCTATTTACAAATTTAAAGATCAAGCTTTAATTGAATTGGGCATAGGTGACTCCACAGAGAAAATCTTATACCCAGTTAAGCATGTCTGCTAGCTTCTCTTCAAGGAACAGAATCAGAATCTCCATAATAAAATAATTTTCCTCTTGAGTTTTCCTATGTGCTTTCATAAGACCATGATTCCATCACAGCAGACAACCTTCAGCCACAATGAAGTGACCAGACGCATGGCAATTACACTAGCTAAGGATCTACTTCCAGCTTGTTAATACAGTGAAGGAAAAGTAATTGCAAACAAACAAAAAAATCCCACAAAAACCCCCACCCCAAACCGAAAGAACACAAAAAAAAAAAAGGACTACAAGTTGTATAATATAACATATCATGCTTTCCCTTTCCGCCAAGGAAAATATTCCAATAATTCCTAAAAGTTAGGATAACTTTATAACACAAAAGTGTTGTAAGTAGCATGTAAGAGCTTATTTTAGCAAGAAAAAAAGATAGACAGATCTTTGCCTCCACAGAAGCTACAGACACAATTTCATGTTGTTTACTCAGATGCAATACAGTCCCAATAAATAAAATACACAATTAAAGTAGCTATGACAATAGTCATCCTAACAACAAAATACATGTTATTAGATAAAAATGCTAACATTGCTCATCTTGTACAAGGACAAAATATTCATTGAATAATTGCAAGAGAACACTTATGATATAGTTATAGCAAGTCTATGAAATTGATACATATGCATAAGGAAACTAATCTACACTGACTAGGTAACAAAACAAAAAGAGTTCAGTTACAAAAATAACCCATTGTTCTTCTTTTACCAAAGAGACGGTTGAAACGTAATGTGATCAGATTGTAAAAAAACAGTCCTAATGGTAACTGGTGTTTAACCTAGGGGAGAAAAGCACAACTGGGAGGCAAACATTAGTCTCAGACTAGAGTTAAAAATCTTTTGATTTTAACCTTTAAAGCTAAGAAGAATGATCCATTTATCCACAGGCGCTGTCGAGGAAGAACTGATAAACTGTTCTTTTGTAATATTCTTATGTAAAGTTGTAATAACATTTTTAGTTCTCATATTTCTGTAACAAGTACTGCTCCATTCTGCTGACCAAGTAGCATGACTATTCTCAGCAGGTAAGTAGAGTACTGGGTGTGTGCAAGGTAGAATTCTTTTTCCCAATGCACCTAATAAATGTCTACACAGAGATTTCCAGTCTGTTTGATCCTGTTTCTTACTCACTCATTCCATGATAAAGCCACGAGATCTCTGCAATTAGGGTTACGATTAATGAAAACTGTACCTTCTTTTGCCTATTCCGTGGCAGTCTTTCAGAACAAGACATGTCTCATAGTATACATGCATAAAGATCAAAGAAACTGGTCCCCTATATCACTAGATATTACCATAATACCAAGAAAAAAGAATGCCCATACCCAATAGCTTTTAGATCATATTAGTAAAAGAAATACCCAGTTTTCAATGTGAAGTCTCAGAATCAGCAAAAGCGCTAGGTTCATCAAGGAAGTGATCTTTTTTGCTGATATAGTACTACCCCTTGTGTTTATATCACAAATCAAGTCTACATTTTATTAACGTGGAACATCTATATCGAACACAATGCCACAAGGAACTATTTCAGCCACAAATATATATGTGAACTTTTCCGAGTTAATGACCGATCTTGATCCTTTCATAAATCCCAGATTCAAATAGATGAGAAACTTATTAAAATAAGTTTACAATAAAATGGAAACTTTCGTGTAATTATTAATGTATGATTTACATCACTTCAGAGACATCACATTGCTAAGGGTGACTTTCTTCAAAGCCTTCACATCAATGCAAAGGGTATTTCTTCAAAGACTTCAAAATGCTGGCAGGAGGAACCTAATTTGTGAGATTGCTTTGCTCACTTGTGCACATCAGGAAAAAAAGATCTTTCCCATCGGAGGACAGTTTTTCCTCCTCTTTGGAGTTGGTCTAGCTGGAAAAGGAATTTTCCTGTTGAAAATCTTATCATCACCACTAACTTTGAGTTTTGTTACTAGTTTTCTTCTCTCAGCAGTAGATGACATGCATGCTTTAACATCATCTTTTTCCAGCATCTCTGCTGCTAATCACAGGGTAAATCCATGATTTCAGAATTATTCAAATTCATTCTATCAAGCACTTTCATGTGTTTCCTTTGGTTGACAAGATACTTAGTGTGCACAACTTTGATATCATCTCTCTGGCTTTTCAACTCAAAAATGCTCAATATAACTCCATTCTCTTCCAAACTATGTTTAAACTCAGACACAGATCTCCTTTGCATTTAAATCCCGTGTTTACATCTTGCCACCTCCGTAATATTCCTCAAGAAAATTACAACAATAATATTGAATCACACATGTACTTTCTATCCCTACCTGTGAATTCTGTCCATTTCAGGTCTCCAGACTCTGTAAACACTATGCTTGTCTGCCATTCATGCAGGTAAAGAACAATAACGACAACATGATCATAGCCTAATATGTGAATTACATGAAAAGTTCCTTGCTATCAGGAACTTTTCAAAAGACAAAGGGTAACACTTTCTTGGGAAGTAAAAAAGATCTGAATTCTGTAAAACTGAATAAAAGACAGAGCAAAAGTTAATCTTCAAATCACCTTAGTCTCTGCAATGCTCTGTTGGCTATATTTTTGGGAAAGACGCATCATAATTCTTCCTAAATACTCTTTCCATTGTATTTCTAATCCATTTCTTTAAACCACATTAGAGGAAAAAGAAGAGAAATAACAATTTAAGTTATGATTTAGTATTCAACTGAGCTTTCAGTTTTCCAGTCTGAATACTAGTTCATAGTTCTTACTCCACGTAAGCCATCTTCTTTGTCTGTAATTCTTAGCATCTGAAATATACAGATACATAGACCAATTTTGAGAGAGCTTTGTGGCCTTATTTTGCTGAACAAGATACAACCATACTGAGGCCCTCACTCCATAATTTTGAAACAGTAAGTCTTCATTCACACTTGGCTTGAAAAGAGGTCTGCTTATATGCAAGGAATAATGATAGAAACTAAGCTGGAAAACATATGATTATCATGGGATTCACTGAGGGATCCATTTTTCCTCTCTCAGCCTGTCCAGTGGCTTTCACCTTAGCTTGACAAGTCTGAAGAAGTAGGATCCTGCTTTACAGAAGGTATTTACTGAGGAAAACTCCCCCAGGTTGCTTTAACAAACTGGGGAGATTCACCTGCATACCAGTTTTGAGGTGCTTATGAAAGAGCTTTTGGTATTTATGTTGGGAAGATACTGAAAGAAAATCTCTCTATATACTTCAAGTAGTTCAGTGAAGAGACTTTTCCCAAGACATGAGAACTAACAAGAGAGAAAGAAAAGGCAAAAAACTGCATAAAGAATCAGATCCAAGAGATTCCAGAAGAACAGTCGCCTTCACGTGCAAAGATTGACACTGAGGAGCAAGGCAAACATATGTCCAACAGACACATCAACATAAAGTGCCGAAAGCCTAGAGAAGAATAAAAGTGGAGAAGATAAACTACAAAAATAACATCATACTCTACCTTCACAATATGGAAAAGATGGATAAAATCCAGTAGCATATGCCTGCTAGAGCAGCAGATTCTCATTTAAGAGAACTTATGTTTTCTCACTGCAGTCTTTTAGGGCTTCCATATGTTTCCAAAAAACCTTGTGAAATGTAAGGCACTTGGGCCAACCTCAGAAATAGAGCGTCTGAATAAATATGTCTTCAGCCGTGGGACTTTATCAATTAAGAAGTTAGAAAAAAACTTTAAAATAGGCTGGAGATGGAACCTGTGGTTATACTGAGCTGGTAAACTATAGCTAAATAAAGTAATCTAAGTATGCTAAGTAAGCAGGCGAGCTTACTGCTTTTTCCATCACGATGTCACTTACTTTGCCTCATAATTGGGATCAATTCCCCTCACTTGCTTGCTAATCTGGAATTTTGCAGAGCTGTTAAAGAGGTGACTTGGGCAAGACATGCTTTAAGAACATCACAAATTAACTATAAAAAACCAAAATGTTTTCTTCCCCTCTTCCCTACCTTTCTCATCTGAAGGGATTCAGAGAATCTTGATTTGAAAAGCAAAGAAGAACCTACAGCTTTTGACATCTGCCTGTAAAACTCTAATTTCAATATATTTACCCTAACATTTCTAAGTTTAAAAATTTCCATTTTTAGGAATTTAAGGGACTGCTTCCTTAAAGAAAATACATTGTACTTGCCTATGAAGCTTATAGAGATAAAAAAGGCACAACAACTTGCCTGTATAATGCTTGAGATTTTAAAGTTCAGGAAGTAGCCACTACTGGAGACAAAGAGGCTACTTTAGTATCATATTGTATGTTTTTTTGAAATTGAAGTTATTAAGAAAGCATTTAAGATCACGACCAATACAGATACTAAAAAATAATTCCAATTACCAAAGTACAAAGAATAATGCCAATTTTAAATTTAAGGTTTGTATACCTCCTTATTTAGATCACTATTTCAATTCATAATCTCCTTGTTAGCAGAAATATCTTACGGTGTTATTTTTGCTTTTTTGTGTGTTTTTTTTTCCTTATTTTTGTTCTTTATTTTCTGAAACAGATGTGTAATATCACAGCCTATATTAATCCCCTCTTCCAAAATATTACAAATAATTGGAGCACATAAAGGCAATACTACATATTCAATAGGATAATAAGAGCATTTGAAATGGTAAGGAATAATAGAAGAAGTAGGATGCACATTATAAAAAATGAAAAGGAAGTTGTATCAGCATATATGTCAGGGAAAAGGAAAAAAGGTCACTTTTTTTTTGGTAAGTATCCATACTTTACTGGGTAACATGAGAAAGAACATAAAGAATATTATTGGCAAAAATAAGATTTCAAACTTCGAGCTGACCCTAGAACTCTGGGCCTAAGCACAGAGACTGGGTTAAGCCCACACATAGATATCAAGAAATACTGTAGTTATACAGGTTTCTCCTTTCTGTCATTAACAGTTTTGAGTCATTTATGCAAGAGCTGGAAATTTCAGGTGTAAACCTATCTTCTGCACCATTTTACTTTGCCATCTGTACCATTTACTTTGCCATTCTGTACCATTTTACTTTTGATGATGACATTTGTCATCATCTTGATTTTCTAATGAACTAGATCTTCCTTTAAAGATACTCTGGAATTAAGCCTGTCCATGAGGAGCTCACTGCAAAAGTTATATATTTACAATAGCTCGGAGTCTGTAGAAATACTTGCATCTAAGCAAAATATTAAATTTTTTTTCCATTTAAAATATACATTATAATTCATCAAAATCTAAGTGCATCAAATGTGCTAAACAAAGTAGATCAGACACTGGTCATAAGCAGGTATTTGTGAACCAAAATTTAAAAATCTACATTTCATAGAATGAACTAAAGTGCTGCTAGAACATTCCATCATCAAAATACACCAGCAAAACCCAAAAAGTATATTGCTTTCTTCATTTAACTATTAAAAACATGCAAAATGCCATGTCAGTTCTATATAAATATGCTGAAAAGAAAGATTAATATGGCCATCTAGAGGAGAAAAGAATGATGTGAAAACATGTCTCACACATTTTCAGGCTTCAGAATAAAACAATTTTAGAGGCATACAACCAGAAAATAGATGTAATAAACTAATTGTGTAATTGATAATAAGTGAACCTTAAAATAATATGATCAGAAATTCTGTAACGCAAACATATTAATATTATACATGTTTTTAGCAATGCAAGCAAAGCTTAAGGGTGTATTAATAAGGACAAGATTATATTTTTGTCTCATTGTGAAATTTTGTGTGTGCACTGTTAAGTGCAGACTCCTCTAAACAAACTTAAAAAGTGATGATTAAAGTGCAGAGTAAACAGTTATTAGTAAAACTGTTTACTGACTTCTTTGGAAACACACAGCACACTGTTGCAAGATATAACATGTGATAGAGATTAACGGCTGAAGAGAAAATAGCAGAATTTTCTGAAAATGAAATATAATTTTCATTGCTCTTACTACTCTACCTTTGATTGAGTTTTTAATGATATCATCAGAGGCTGATTTACTAGCAATGAGCAGGGGGGGGAAAGAGATGAGACAAAAATGAATTCTCTCCTCTCATCGCTTCACTGTAACACTATAAAGTCCTGCTCAACTTATGGACTGAGTGGTGTCTTAAGCTGGAAGTAGAGCTGAAATGTTCAAGTCTTAGAAGTAGAAATGATACAGTACATATGGGGAAACAGAAGCACACAAAGTCAAATATATTGACAATTGTTTCTCATATTAAATAAAGTACATAGGAGCACACTGCTTGCTCCCCCTCCACTACAAAGAATCAAGAAATGGTTCTATCATTTGTCTTTACACTTCTTATAAAAATAATTCAACAGTCATAAAAAACAATTATTTAATGAAAAATTTCAGGATTCCTATGGCATCAAGTCTTCTACAGATTTATCTTGCAAGTTTAAGGAACAGTGAAGCTTTGAATTTTTAAAAATGACACTGAAACATCTAGAATGTTGATACTCTCCACTTGGAATCAGATTCTCCACAGAGAATCAGTGAACTGCCTCTGAACACATATGAACTGTTTGGTAGCGATAGCCAGTTTCTCATTTATTTTTGACTGCAGGCTTTCTTTGTGAGGTTTCCACCTTCTCTTTTCATCAAAGTTCTAGGTTGGGCAGCTTTCCCTCTGTAATGATCATAACATAATGAGGCATACTCTGTCTTTTTCTCTATTCGAACACATTTTTATCATTGTGCAAAGATTCTTTCTTTTATGTTTGAAATAATTTAGGAAGAACATAAAAAGTACTAACACTAATTATTCTAGTGTGCCACCTTCAGGTCACTGAAAAGTGAAAAATACTGGGTTGTTAAACTGTTGCCATGTCCAATACCACAAAACTCTTTTTAATACTATTGAACATAATTTTGTGGAGATTCATGGATTACAAAAATGAGACAAAATCATCACTCTAATTTGCAAGCATTTTGCAGAAAACTGTAGAATGAT
Organism: Fulmarus glacialis; assembly: GCF_000690835.1. NCBI lineage: Eukaryota > Metazoa > Chordata > Aves > Procellariiformes > Procellariidae > Fulmarus > Fulmarus glacialis. Next base: position 36,476 of record NW_009215534.1, read on the forward strand.
TGCAGGCTATCAAATAAATAACATTGCTGATTCTCCACTCCTTGTAAAATGTGGGAAGAGAATGCTCTCTCAAGCAGCAGCAAAAGCAAAATACTGACAGTATTAAACCTCTTCTGCAAGTACAAGCATGTGGTTAAAAATTTACAGTTTTCTAAGTTAGAATGTTTTGATAGTTTTTTTGCTTTAAAATTTTTTTTCCAAACCCTGAATGTTCTTTCATTACAATAAATTCAATTTTCATACTAATTTTAGAGTGAATGTGTGTGTGCATATATATAAATGGGTTTTACATCCAGCCAGCTTCCTGAATGGAGAGAGCGTTGAGAAGGGATAGCAGCTGATGACAGATATCTTTAGCAATAGAAGAAAAAATGAAAAAGGAGGAGAGCAAAACAACTGTAACTTTCCTGATGCAATACCTGCACTTGCCAACAGAGTTCTTTTATCTTAGATTCTAACCATGATACAGATTTCCAGACTGGAGTTCTCATTCCCCAGAAGAGGATAAAAGTCCGTGACTACGAATTTTTATTATCTGAGAGGACAGGATAGATATCTGTCTGATAAGGAAGACAATTATTAAAAAAAAAAAAAAAAACCAAACAAAAAAACCTGGATACAGGCTAGTACAACGCCTTTGGAGCTTAAGTCTTACAAAGCCAAAGTAAAAGTTCAGATGAACTGAGAACTTTTCACTGAGAAGATAACTAAGTAGGATGAAAAAATGTCAACTGTGAAATGGAAAGAGGAATGTCACATGTTCCTTCCAACATTAATTATTCTATGATTATTTCAACAAGCGGCCTCAATAGTTTGAAAAGAGACAAATACCTCATTCTCAGTATCTGAAAGTAGTTGTCTTTTGTAATTTGTATCTGATATTATTTGCTAATAAATACGATTGAGTTTTCCATGTCCTGTTAATATACGTCACCATTCTTTCCCAACAGTGACATGAGCCATACAAAAAATTGGCATCTTATCTTTCATATTCCCCCGACTAACACTGTTGATAGATCTCAGTGGACATAAAAAACAAACATGATACTGTCACTATCCCTCTTCCTTGTTGCCCTTTTCCATCACAGTGTCCAAGGATCGGTTCTTACCACCTGACCTCACCTCTGCATCTCCTTCCTATTTGCTGGAACTCAGATTCCCAGCCTCCCTACAATTTAACAGCAAAGAAAAGAACTGAAATTTCTGATGATTAGAAAATAATTATTCTGCAACTTACTTCAATTATGGCTTTCATGTCCTTTGTGTATTAACTTGGAATCGTGAATGAGCATGCACTAGTTTCAAATTTCAGTGGCAAATAGACTTTTAGATAACTGAAGTACATCATATAGTAGAAAATTTAATTTTTTTCAAGCATTTCTGGACTGTATAGAAAATTTAAGGACAGACATCTTTTAATTACATATATCCACTTTTTATTAGAAAATATTAATCTCTAAAAAACCTTTGCATTTTAACATATTAAGGGAGACCAACAAATATCTTACTAGAGCACAGCATCTATATTAGAATCTAACTTTTATGTAACTTCAACTAAAGCTCACTTTTCATGCTAGAAAATGGCTATAGACACAGTTCTCACACAGCTATTTTCAAGTACAAAAAGCATATTGACAAAATGTTGACAGCAGAATCCTCAGCGTCTATGTCAGGTTGTCACCCTAACTTAAAATCAAGAAATATATACCACAAAAGAAAACATCCATTGTTTACATCCAACTTTTAACACCATGGAAAAATTATATTAATCTAATCTTTGTAGTAATTTCTTTCTGTGATTTCAAGAGAAGAAGAGATACAGAACATTCCAATAATGCACACTGCAATGACCATAGGCACCATAACCAATAACCAATTCCATTTACTTTGCTGTTATGCAGCTTATCAACAGAGGAGTAACAGGTCTTCTTTGTATTTATAATACCACAGAATTCATCAAGAGTTGCCATGTTTCCTTCCTAAATAGGAACAGTTTAAATTCCCCCCAAAATAAAATGACTAATGATAAAATTGTATCAAACTTAATATAACAAGATACTATATAATTTGCAGTATTTCTGGAAGAATGCGCACAACTCTGTGCCTTTTTTTTTTGAGCATGCACAAATATAAAAGATATCTGGATAATTCCTATAGACATTGACTATTTGCAAGTCAAGCTGTCCTCGTCTAGGACTTACTTATCCAGAACATAATTCTGAAATTTGGAATAAAAAGAATGCTTTTAAATCACTCTTACCTTCATCTATTGAGGCTTCACTACTGTATCCATCATATTCTGCAGACAGGGGACTATATTTTTGTCTGGTTTCCCATATATAGTTTTTTTGCTGTCTGCCATCCACCACTGGCAGCCTGGAACTCTGGGTTCTAGACAAGGCCTCATGATATTTACCCAGTGCTTCATCTTCACTCTCAGATGATGAACCATGCTGGTCTTTACTCATATAAGAGTTGTCTGTTTGAATAAAATAAAGCAAATCGACTACAGCTCAAAATAGATACAAGAAAATAACCATAAGAGGTTATCATTGAAGATATTTAAGCTATTTCAATTAAAATTGCTGTATAAAAATATCACCTTGTTGTAATTATAAGTATAATGTGATTTTGTAATTGGTAAGAGCTATTTTAATTTTCTAGAAAAACTGAAAGATCATTAAGTCCCAAAAAAACATTTTAAAACTTATTCAACAGAAAATGGATCCATCTATGTAAGGCAGCACACACTGACGTTCTTGAAACCTTTCATTAAGTAAGAAAATGCTCAAAATAATGTATGTAAGGTAAATCCAACACTGCTGCAATATTACATTTGGATACCTAACATGTCAAAAAGGCAGCTCCTGATCCTCCATTCCCAGCTGATTTTTGCTGTGAGCATGCAGTATAAGCTAGAAATGAAACTGATTTACAAAGAGAAGCCTACAAAATCGTCTTAGGATATTTATGTCAGTAGTGCTTAAACTCACAATAACAAATGGGAAAATGCTAATGAAATATGTTTGCATGCACAATTTTATTTAACGTGCAATAAACAGCCCCTTGTTCAATAACTGAAATTAATGCAGATTCTCATTGCAGACATCTGGCAACAGCAAAAACCGCACAGAAGAAACTATCTAGTTAATTCTTTTATACCAGTTCCTCTATAATGCCCACTCCTGTGGCCAACTTTTTCCAACTACATCTCAAGTATGACTTCCTCCCACAAGTCAAAGATCCAGCTGCATTTTTATTTCTGTAAAAGGAAAGCTTCTCCTTCCCTTTTCCAAACCTCAAATGGATTCTGTCCAAATTTCACATGCCATGCAGAGGTTCTGTAGATTTCAAACTCTAATAGGCATTAAAAGAGTTCATGTAAACTCAGTAAAGGTCACCATTACCACTACTCTGTGAGCAAGCCTATAGTATATGATTTACCAATGGATTTCCATTACCAGCAGAGCTCTGAGATGCCCATAATGCTGTTTTTCAGCTCCTGATTCTGCAAGTGAACATTGTCTAACATGTTATCCAGCCACGTTCAACTGCTTCTCCCCTCCCTGCTTTTATGCCCTCGTCCCAGTCCCTATCCTAGCTCTAGTTCTGCATTTCCGTTCCCATTAGTCTCTGTCTTCATGCCCAGCCAGTCTCACCCCTCTGCCTGGGTATTCTGACTAAAGGAGGGATTCAGCTTACCCAAAATTCAGCCATTTAAAATTAAAGTAACTCAACCTATGCCAGCCACCTAGGCCTCTTTTACAGTCAAGCGTTTGCCTCTTCCTACTACACAGGTCCTTCCTTCCCACTTTTAGGTAATCCTCTAGAGTAGATGAGTAGAATCATAGAATCATAGAATCAT
>NW_009215535.1:0-22474 GCF_000690835.1 Fulmarus glacialis
GAGGAGGGGGCAGAGCTGCGAACGCCCCGCATGGACCCTGTTCTGCCCGGCCTGGATCTGAGGTACTCGCTCCGTGTCGGGGAAACCGCTCTGGGAGGGTCCGCCGTACTCTTCCTCGCGAGGGGGGAAGGTGGTGCATCGCCCCCAGCCCTTCGGGGCAGACGCTGGGCCCGGTGCCGCTCTGCGAGGGCGGCTCTGGTTATGAAGAGCTATGGGCGTGTTTCGGATCCGTGCTTGCCAAAAACTAGTGAAAACAGTGGGGCTTTAAAAAAGTTTCCCCTTTTACAAGCCTAAATTAGGACTTACTTTGGTGGGTGTTTAGCTTTTAATGGGAATCAGTTAACTGTCGCTGGAATCATGGGAGGTAGGTGGGTTGCTTAGAGGGCCACCTTGAAAATAGAGAAAGTTCTTTCGTGGGAACTTGAGGAAATGCAAAGAAAGCACCTTGGTAAAGTTTGACGCTTCAAATACCTACAAAGGAAGTTCTTGTTTATCTGTTAAAAAGCGTTGAGATTTTTGCCAAATGATGTGGACTGTCAAATATTTTGTGTTTTATTTAATATACTTGGTTTAGGCAACTCCTAAAAAATGTAATCCTGCTTGTGTAGATATGTTTACATAATTACATACTAATTTCTTCAGGCCCCTTTGAAGTCTGATTGCAAATTTTGCACTGTATTATTTGAGTTAAGCCAGGGTTTTATTTCAGAAGTCTTCAAAGCTTAAGTGGATTGAATGCTAACTTTAAAAAGTGACTAAAACAGGGCTTTTCAAAGCTGATCAAGTGTTGAAGTTTGCTAAATCAAGATTATCTGTGTGCCCTGGGAGTTTCTAATGACTGATGACCTTTTCCTTTCCTACAATATATCCAGAGCAGTTTTTTCTTGAGCTTTATCTGCAAACTTCTATTTTGACCTACACATCTTCCAAGATTACATGAATGAACTGTTGGGTGGAAAGTGAAAGTTTTGTGTTGACTTTGTAGTTCATATCCTTGACAACTTCATAGGGCAAAGTTTCTGCTTCATTGGCCCGGACTTGGGAAAAAAAAAAAGTACCAACAGCTTATGTATCCTGTTTGTTGTTTTTCTTACAGCTTTGTTCCTTCTTATAAATGCTGTTTGAAAGTACTAAACTTAATCCGTTTTCCTTATCTTTGTGATCTTCTTCCCAGATTTGTTCCCGAAAGGATGGTCCCTTTCAGTTTCCCTCTGTCAAAGTGTGCACTTTGGGACCCAGCCCCTATGGGTGATGTCATTGGCTCTCATATTACCTATTACAGGTATGAATAACCTTTTTTAAGCCACTAAAGGTTAAAATAAATGAAGAATTACATGATTCAAAGCCTCATTTTATCTTTTGAGTCTAGTGTATGACAAGGCACAAAGGAAAAAGAAACCACCGGTGTGTTCATTGTAAGTATATAGGGATTTTCATTGGAAAGATTTAAGAGTTTCCCTTTCTGTGGTGTAACACAGTCAAGTGGGTTGGAGGTGCCTCAGTCTAAAGTAATGTAGAATTTCTTTCAGTTTCCTTCCCATATGGAAAGGTGTAAAAGTAACTGCATATTTGTAGTTTTCTTTAACATGTTTTTCCTTGTCTCTAAATATTTACACAGGAAAAAATATTTTTGACAAACTAGATACAGACAGTGTGCTTCAGGTAAAACTGAAAACTAAGCATTTTACTTGCTTCAGGAATCTGGATTAAAATGCCAAAAGTTCTGATGTTTTTTTGTTTAGAATGAGTCTACAGGCAAATCCGAAGCACTTGTGAATTTCTAGGGCAGGATATTCCAAACCTAACCTGTAAAACAAATGGAGAGTAAAAATTATCCTTATTACTTAAATGGGTAATTTTTATATAGATGTTACAAAAATCTTACCATAGTCATCCGCGCAAGTATGTGAGCAAGTATATGCATATATGTGCATATAAGGGTGGACAGGCCTTACATATAGGTCAGAGGGGCCCCCGCTTGTACTTGCCACATAATGTTCTTTGCGTTAATATTAAAACCTCCAAGTTTCAACAAAGTTTAAAATAAATTACTTCTATTTTTGTGGAGGCACTTCACTTAGTTAATCTTGAGCAGGTATGATATGAGCCATCATCACAGTATTCACATAAACCAGTAGCGTTACTTTCAGCTTTGACCTCTTTCCAAGTCAAAATCAGATAAGCTATCTCAAGCTAAAATAATGGTGATGTATTTACTGCCCTAGATTCCAAACTTACTACCTTTTTTTTTTTTACTAAATAATGATTTTATAATTACCCAGTCTTTCTCCATACTTGCATTCTTATGTCATTGAGCCCAGTCTGCTGCTGCTTTAAGCATCCACACTAAATATTGTACTAAAATGAGAGAACACCACATCAAAATTAATTAAGCTTTTTGGCCTATTCTACTCTTTAGACTTAGGAGACTTTTTAGAGGTTCTATGTTTTGGTCTTAGCGTTTCTAACTTTTTCCACCTTCTATTAAAATAATTCACTTGTGTTCATCTCTATTTCTTGTGACAATGTTGCCCTTCAGATGAAACAGCTTTTTTCTCTCCTTATTAGTTATTCTCCATAGAAAAAAGCTCTTTTCTCTCCTTTCTATTTATTCTCCATAGGAAGAATTGTTTCCCCTCTGATACTACTTTGCTGGACTAGTCAAGCCAAAATATTCTTGTTGAGGTCATTGTACAGAGCATTCAGTGGAGCTGCTCTGGTTAAAATATGGCTTTCTTGAATATGAATAGTTGGGATGATGCACAGAACAGGAGCTAAAATTCCATTGACGTTTTATATAATGTTGTTAATTCTTACCTTTTTGTTGTTTAGGGCTTTGGCCTGTTTCTGTATATTTTCTTTTTAAAGGACGAAAAAAATGTGGAAGCTATTGCAATATAATAAATACTTTTTTAAAAAGCATTAAAATAATTTGAGTCTTAAACTTATTGTCTCTTTTTAGAAACCCAAAGTTATCTATGATGGAGAAAACCTTGCGACTTGCCTACCGCCACGCTAAGCAGAATGAAAAGAAATTATTTTCTTGTTTTTTGCTTGGGACTCTTGCAGTAGATGAAGGTAACTTTAAACATCAGATAGATAGACAATATTGGTTGGTTGAGTAAGCCGTTATCAAGGAGCCTGAGTTGTTGCTCTTGGACTCTGACTTTATGTATTTATTTTAAAGATGGGGAAGGCGTAACACTAACAATAGACCGCTTTGATCCTGGTCGAGAAGTTGCTGGTGGATCGGGCAAAATTCCAACTGCGTCTCTTCCTGGAGACTTTTTGATTCCATGTACAGTTAATGCCTGGGGACCTTCTTCAGATAATATTATAGTGCACAGTGCTGAAGATATCAGCTTGGCTTTCAAGGTAGGCAGCTGTTGGCAACTTTTGGGTCTCTTAAACAATAAACTGTCTTCTAGGCAGGGGACTGGACTATGCACAGGGCTTGGTTTCCAACCACCATCAATTTCAAACACAGCAAAGTTGTGGCTGAAGGAAGACTATTTAGTTGGCTATGTGAAATGAGCTGCTCGAGTGTCATTGAAAAGTGTATCGGAAACTATTAAAATCAGTTAGTCTTCACAGGTATTTAAGGATCACACAATCTTTAATCTTGGACTAAAATCTTGCTGTCTGACCGAAGTTTTTCAGCTGATCTGACTACCAAAACCAGCAAGACAACAGTGATTGCAGCAAGCTTGCTTAAACAAGAAATAACAGCTTTTTCTTTCGAATCTGTCATGAATGAGTTGCAGTATTTGCGCAATTATTGATAAAGTATTGCTAAGCAAGTGACTTGCAAGAAAGCATGTAAAGTCTATGTAGGTTAGTAGTTATAGCTGAAATGTGTGCCTGTCACTTCTGTGCTCTGCTGTAGACATATAATCTAGTAAACACACCTTCAGTTCCTGTAAACGTTTGCCTGTAGTTGTTGTTGTGTGTATTTTATAATACAAATAATGCTTACTTCACATCTAAACTTTCTCATCACGATACATCCAGATGTTAAAATACAAAATTCTTGAATGCAAATAAGAAAACTTTGACAGATCAGCTTGAGCCTTCTAGTTGCCTGTTATTTTATTAATTTTTATACAATTTAAGTAACCCCAGGTTTTTGAATACATCATAAAACAATGCTAAGATAGGCATAGCTTAATTTCAACTGTATTTTACATTATTCATTATATTGAGCACAGCCATGAGCTTTGGAGACCTGGGTTAATGGCTTTTTATACAGTGCCTACTGCAATAGTAGCGGTGATGAATGATTTGAGTTTCTAGTATAATACAACTTGAATCATGGTAGTTGTATGAAGGCAATTTAGTGTATTTAACTTTTTTCTCTTTTCCCTACTTCTAGGGTCTGCAGCACAGTCTGTACAGTAAAGAATCACTGGATCTTTCTAAACTGCTCACTGTCAGAGCTCACATTGTTTTCACAGAAAATCTGGATAATCTACATTTTAATTTTTACTGGGCTTCTATTACCGCAGCAAACATCTTGGAATACACCCCCGTGAAGTCTGTCCCAATTATTCCTACAGCCCTAGCAAGAAATTTGAACAGTCCTATGAATATTGCACAAGTTCAAGGAACTTATAAATGTGGGTGAGTAAAGGGTGATGCTAAAGCTATCAAAGTTGCCTGGCAGTTTGTTGCATTTCCTAAAGCTGGTAGGAAGGTGAGATCTCAACCAGTGCTTTGCTTTTTAGTAAAATAACTGGCATAAAAATAACGTAACTTCTTGGACTTGGAAAAATTTAAAATGTTATAAACAAGAAAGAGGAAATGGGGTGGGGAGAAAATCTTCATTGGTTCAGTAGGAGTTTTTCTTGCTTTTGACATCAGTAGAAGGATCTTCCTACTGGGGCAGGGGGACACACTTCTAGTTAACATAATAAATATAAACAGCATCCAGCTTTTTAAACAATATCAGTGCTTGTCCTAGGATGAAAATCAGATGTATGTGAATCAAAGCTTTTTCTGTTAATCATGCTTCTAAGATGGTATTGGGGAATCGTCATTCTGACTGGTAACTAATTTAGTAGGGTGAAAAGGATAGATCAGGGAAATAATTTGAAGCAACTGAAAGTAATTTTATTTGGAGAGAGACCTTGTGAATGCCTCTCTGAAAATTACCCTTGAAATTTAACATGACTTGCACTTCTAGATTTGTTGTGAATACCATAATACTAAGGAAGTTTTGTCCTTGATAATTCTTTGATACACAGGGAATTGATGAAAAGCTGAGGAGTTGCTGTAAGTGTGGAGGAAGAATGGTTTTGATTCCGCCCCCCCTGCCCCCAAACTTTTTTTCTTACAGTATTTTCTGAACTTGTATTTGTCTCTTCAGGATTTTTTCTGGAAGACTGCCTTCCAAAATACTAAAAAAAAACAACTTCTGCTTTCTTTCAGCTACCTTACTATGGACCAGACACGAAAATTGCTTTTGCTGCTCGAGTCTGATCCCAAGGCTTATGCTCTGCCATTAGTTGGAGTGTAAGTGTTTGGCTCGGTTTGTACAGATTAATACACATATTGATTTGAGATGTATTTGAGGAATTACATAGTGGAAACCTCGTAATGGAACTGCCTCTAATTTCTTCTAGTTGGCTGAGTGGTGTTACTCACATCTGTAGTCCTCAAGTCTGGGCCTGTTGCTTGCGATATTTATTCAGTTCTTCAATTCAAGAAAGGCAAGTCACTTTTATCTATAAAACATAGAAGCTATTGGCTGCCTAAAAATGTATTCCACAGAAATGCATGGCGACATGGGCTCTGTTCAAAGATATTTGAGGGAATTCTGTGATCTATATCTTATATAGGAGGTAAGGCTGTCTGTTTTAATTGTTTTTTCTGGTTTTGACTTCTGCCTCACAAATTTTCTATGACTGAAGCGCCAGGAAGCCGGGCTGATATCTCAGACAGAAGAGGCTAAACATTAATATCGTTAAGGTCACTGCATTTTAGTTTAAATAAGAAGCAGCAAGCAGGAAACAGTAGTTTAAACAGTGGTGGGGTTTTGGGTTTGCTTTTGAACTTTTCTTATGGGTGTTTTCTTTGACATAAGCTTTCTCCCTGGTTGTATCTGACCAACATATTGAAGCATATTGATTTGCAGTTAATACCGTCTTGTTATGACTTCCTGCTAAATATTCTGGGTTTATAGTTTTTGCATTCTGATTTTTTTTTTCATTGTGATGTTAGTAGATAATCATTCCTCCTTCTCTACATCTTTTCACTTGTAACATTTGCCAAGTTCTATTTATATGGAAGCTGGGAGGGTGTCCAGGTGTTTATAGTTTAAAACTGCTCTTCAGGTAAATGAAACTTTAAAATATGCTGTATGCATAAGAATTTCTTCTGCTCGACCACGCTTGCTTTTTAAATTATGAAATAAAACCACATTTGGTGTACAGATGTGTCTGTAATTACAGAACAGACTTTTTTCCCTTAACAATTTAAATATGCCCAAATACAGATAAGAGCCCAATTAGATTATTAGATAGTCAAGTTAGATGCTTGACTCTCATTAACTTTCACTGATTCCATCTTGGAAGTGGATTAGGCAGATTTGATGAACCATGCAAACAGAATTAACCTCTGCAGACTAACCGCTTAATCTGTGCATTATACATTTTTGACTCTTAAGTTGTAAGTGTAATTTTAAAGTTGTGTGTGAATGCATTTTTCAAGCATCTTGCTCCTGCTACTTTCTCTATCACATATACTGTTTGAAGAAAAAACAAACGTACCCCCCCCTCCCCCCAAGCTATAAAAAAGAAAAGTTGTTCTGAAGGTTGTACTACCTTTTCCTGGAAATACACATTATTTTCATTATCCCTGCTCTTTTGTGTTAAATGTTGACTGTTGCTGCTCACTGTTCTCAACCTGTAGAAAAAACTTCAATATAATTTTTCTTCAAAAAAAAATCTGTTTTCTAATGAGCATTTTTGGAGTGTTTAGGGATAACTGAAACACTAAATGTCTTTATAATACATCTTCAATTGAATTATAAAAAAAAAAAATCACAATATAATTTTTACAGATGTTTTCTTCCATGCTATGATTGAAGTCTTCCAGGGATTCATTTAAAGTACTAAGTGATCCTAAAGATTTAAACTAGAAAGTAGACAAATTATTCCCATTTCTCTACTTTGCTTTGATTCTTGCACGTGGCATCAGTCGTAAGTCCATCTGCTCTATCTATGGCTCACTACCATTCAAAACGCAGTGATTCACCCATTTGCTAAACTGTGTGATAGTTTGCTCACACATATATTGAGAAACTAAGGCCCTTCTTCCTGTTTGTTTCTTTTTTTTTTTTTAAGATGTGGTTTTTTTCTATTTTAGGGTTTTTTCAGAATCTGGGAGTTTTCTTATTGTGCTTTACTCATTGACACACAAGGAACCAGAGTTTTATGAGTGCGTTCCATGCAGCGGACAGACTGAACTAGGGTTTCAGATCTTAACTTGCAATGAAACAGTACACCTCTTCAAAGTAAGTGGCTTGGTTTGCTACTGCATTGTGGTACTTTAAAATTCAACTTCTAGTGTAAGTACTTAAAGGAGGAGTCACTGTAATGTGACCCAAATGGAACTGCAGTGTTTGAAAATGATGTAGTTCTATAAAGCTACCTTTTTAAAGTGATTACTGTAAATTCAGTTTGTCTCTCAAATTGAGAGATGACCTCCAAAGGCAGCAACTGCTCACTTTTCTAATAGCATTAAGAATCTGTCTTTTAAAATGTAGTGTGCTGTGTTGGACTTGGTTAGTGCTCCTTCTTACTAGTGACCTTTTGGCTTTATGAGCAGAGATTCTGATTTCCTATAGCATTTTTCAATCTGGTATACTATGTGCATGCTGGACACATGTAACAACTGCTATGGGTGATGCACATCGGTGCTTTCTGGAGAGCTAAGCCAGGAATTTGTGCTTTGCTTGAAGTTAAATGTGAAAGGGAATTCAGTGGTTACTAATCTGCAGATCTCTTGCTGTGCTACAGTAACAAAGCAGGAACAATTTTATCTTTGTGCAAAGTAACTCTTTGAAAGAAATTGATGATACAATGTCTGGGAGATAACTAATAAGGTTTGAGGAAATTCTAGGAAATCTCAGTTCCTTATGCGTTTTCCTAAGCTTGTACAGAACCTGAAGTTGAATTGTTAATGTGCTCGATAAATGCTCCTATGCTCTAGCAGAAAAGCAGCTAGTGTAATGTGTGTCCTGTGCTGCTTACTCTGTTCTCTTTCCAATTAAATTTCCCTGTTCAGGACTGCCTTCCACCTTTAGCCTAGGTACAGCTTAGCTTTCTGAAGATGACAAGCCTCTTAACAGAGGCTTGCTTCTGTTGTCTCCAGGACCTGCCCAGCTATGAAACAGTATAGGAACGGTTGCTGTTCCCTATAGTGGTGAAGGCTTGTGGAAGAGTATCTAAGCAGTTACAGCAAGGAAGCATCTGCTCATGGCTATAATTAGGCCAACCACTTTAGAGTAGCAGGGGGAACAGTGTTGAACAGGAAGGGAAGTTGCCTGCCTCCTTGTAGTGGTGAAAGAACTGAGAATTGAAAGTAGAGGACAAGCAGCAAATAATCGGATATAAATGTCCTTAAAATGATTTCTTTGGGAATAGTACGTCACTGATTAAAAGTTGAAAGCTTTATGCTTCACAAATACAGACAATTTCATTCCAGAATGTTGAACCTTCAGACAAGAGCCCTATCCAGTTTGAGTTGAGTGCAGAAAACCAAAATGCAGAAACTGAGTTCTTCAGCAGAGTTTGCAAGAAACTTCCTATCAGAAGGTAAATCTTTCAGATGTCATTTATATGCAAAAATTAAATATTTATTGGATGAGGTTTTTTGACCTCTGCTGTGCCAGGTGTCAGTTTAGCTGTGCATACAGTGATCTTCTCGCATTAAAATCTGTGTATGTGCTTTTGTTTATTCCTAGAGTTAATAATCTTCAAGTAAGACAGTCAGGCTGACCATATTCCAAGAGAAACTACTCATAGTTCTACTCTTAATACTGGTGGTTGTAATTTATACAGTGGATGTTTCTAAAAAGGCTTCCTTACTGATGGAGCTTAGTTCACTGTATTAAGCTTTCTGAGATCTGTCCTTTGAAGCAAATCTCTAATTGAAATCTACTTAAATTGCTAAAAATTCCTTTTTCCTTCTGACTTTTCAGAGCTGTGAGACCTGGGTAGGTTGAAACTTAGAGATTTTTAAGAACCTGACTTATCCATTTTTACCTATAAGATGGCCTTTATTTTCCTTTGAACGATGTTACAATCTTTACTGTAGCACTCCCTATCTTTCTAATATGAATTAGTGCTTTGCTGTTAGAATGTTACTTAAAAGGTGTGTATGTCTGAGGGTGTGGGGAGGGAGGGAGGGTTGGTATCTTTTTGCCCAAAAGCAGCATTTGTATTTTCACTGATCTTAGAACTGTTCACTGTGTGAACTCCCTAGCTGACCAGGGAGGAGATGCTTCTTGAAAAAATATTGCTGATATTGCACTGTGGATGGCACAGTGAAAAATGTGAAGATTCATGTTACTGCTGCCAAATCTGACAAGCAAACATTTTGAGTTTGATTTATGTTGGTTTTAGTCCTCCCCAAGGCTGTTCACCTAGCAAGTTGTCAGCAAGCGATCACGACTCTGGTGTAGAAGATGAGGATTTATCCCCCAGACCAATTCCAAGTCCTCACCCAGTGAGTCAACAGGTAACTGAGTAAATAATTGTTCTAGGCATCTCAGATGTGACACTTAAAGCAGCAAAAAAACCTCATTGTAAGGGGACTGGCGAGTATAAAGCTTCTGTCTCGAAGTGCTAGCAGGTGAAAACAGAACTGAAGAAATGAACCAAAAGTCCCAACTCCTGCTCTAGTTAACTTGCCTTTTATCTGGGATTATAGACACTTTAATTCCTGCATATGCTAGGATTTGGGAACAGAGATGGTAGGTTCTACTTTGGGAATCTTGCTACCATTAAATGGAAGACCCGTGGCGGCTGAGGCAAAGATAGAGACAGCAAACTTTCTTGTGTATTTTTGGGTAAATGAAATAAAGATCTGCTGGTCTGTCCTTTTTTACTGAAGCATATACAAATATAATGAAATAGCAGCCCTCACACAGCATAGGTCTAGATGGATGTGACAGTTGTGCATTATAAAATATGTTCTGTTGCACCTATCTACTGAGTCTAAGAATAGTAAGAGGGAACATGTAGTCCGCTTCTTGAAGGGGAAAGGTCCAGACTCTGAAATGCGCTCCAGGATGACATGGAGCACTCATTTGGTAGACATGGCTCTTATGCTGTATTGAAAGCAATTTTGTCTTCTAAGAATGATCCTAGAGATCTTGCTGCTTTTTCTGTATCGGGATTCTCCAATCTTCAGAAAAGTGTTCAATGTGTAGTTGGTAATGGTCATATACTGATTTTAAATGAAAACATTTTCTTTGATGAAATTCTGGATGTCAGGAGCTGAAAGACAGTATTTTAAAATTATCTTAAACTTGCTTGTGTAATTGTCCCTTCAGGTTACCAGGATCTTTCCTTCAGTTCCTGAACTGTCGCTTGTTTTGGATGGGAGTTTCATAGAATCAAGACAATCGTCTAAGCCTATGGGAACTTCAAATGCTAAAAGTCTACCCTCAGCATTACATCAGCCTATTAAAAAGAAATGGTGCTTGGGATCTACATATTACCCCACCCAGCACTCTGAAGACAAGCAAAACTTTTCTGCTAATACGGGAGGTCCCTCTTTGAGGCAATTACCAAACCATTTAAACCAGAAAATTCCGACTTCAAGGCCTTCCAGAGGAAAGCAAGCTCTACTACAGCAACAGTTGCACTGTAAGAAAGCTTGCCCTCAATCAAGAACAAGTTCTGGGTCTTCTCCCTCAACCCCTTGTAGTGGGCCTTCCCCGGATACATCTGTGGATCACCCCAGAAAGCCATCAGAAAGACTTGTATTAAATCCCGGGGGAGTCACACAGCAGGGAGAACCTCCAATTAGAAGAACCTCAATATCCAGTTCCAAGCAGCTTCCAGCTGTTATGCAGCCAGTGCTTTACAACTCTGCTTTTTCACCACAGAGCTGCAAAAGACCGCCAGAACTTCAGATGCCAGTTCAAGTGCCACCTTGCTGTCCAGCCAGTGCATGCAACTGTCAGTTTCCTGCTTCTGTCCAATATAATCCGATGAACTCATGGCAAGGAATTGGTAAAATGAGCCCCAAACATGGAGTGGAAATCCAATCGGAGATGGCTCAACAGAATCCATGTACAGTGCTCCATCAAAATATTATTTGTCCAAATATTTGCTGCAATCCAGGATATACCACAAGCAGCCCTATAAGCATGGGATATCATGGGAAAATGGGGAACTGTTGTCTCGACAATAGCTTATCACCTGGAGTAAGACTGCCTTCAAGTGCAAGCCCCTCTAGTCCACAGTTTTGTGCAGCTCACTCACCATGCCTGCACATGCCTGCTTCTAAAGTGGGATCAGATAATGGAATGATGGGATTATCTCCAGATGCGTACCGGGTTCTTACAGAACAAGATAGACAACTCAAATTACTTCAAGCTCAGGTTTGTGGAAATGGCAGCTCTCTCCTCTGCCCTCTTAGTAGGAGATTATGCTTTTATAGTTCCCCTGCCAAAGGAATTAATTTAACTGTTGTCTATCCTTATTGGAACACGAGAGCCTGTCATACCAGCTGCAGTTTGGGGATGGAGGAGGGTCCTGATTAGCTCTGCTAATTGGTGTCCCTTAAATGAAAACTGTTTTACTCTTTCCTAATTAAATTTTGCATTTATTTTTATCATATTTCCATAACATGAAGGTTTCCCTTTTAGCAGACTGTGTTACAATGCAAACCGATATGCCTTCTTTATAAATGCTTTCCTATATATATATATATGCTTGTCTATGTAAAAAAAATTTACTGTGTAGGCTATAGCCTTTGGAATTATTGTAAGCGTACAGATGAAGCATAGAATGTTCTCATGTGTTGCTTTGCCCATCTTCAAGCCTGCAGCTTCCTGAGCTATTGAGGCTGTTGCTTAGAAAATTTCAGCTGTCTGTCTAAGGCAAACTGGCAGGATTCATCAGGTGTTTGTTGCTGGGCTGAAAAATTGGGCTTTGCTGGCCTCCTTAAGTTCTGTTTCAATACCAGGTTACATTTCTTCAAAATATTGACCTCTTTAGTTACACTGCTGGCCCTGTATTTTGCAGGGTATGATTTGGGGCTGAAGAGCCAGAGTTTAAATTTTACTGCTGGTGATGAATGATAGGAATAGCAAAGTTGGTACAATTGCTCACAAGACGTATTTTTCCTGCTTAAACCAGAAGATTGCAACTGAAATACGCGTTAGATATAGTTGCTGTATGTAAAATCAAGCTCTCAAAGCATGGGTTATGCATGAAGAAGGGAAACCCCTCCTTACTGTATAAATGCAGCCTTCACTGTTACGGTATTTCTCCATGGAGCTGTGAACTAATCAGTGAACAGGGTGGATGCAAATACTAGAGTGAAGATTGCCTGGGCAACCTTAATTTTATCATTTAAGTGCTTAGCTTTGTAATTAATACAAAGTTGGTTTAGCATGGTGTAGGGACAGTTGGCATATAAATGCTTGGCTGGTAAGTCGGTAATAGGCTTTGCGTATGAATAAAAGGGACGGAGAATACTTCCAACAAGTGTAGTGCAAATAGGCTTTACTCAAGTTGTCTTGGTGTAGTTCTGCCAGTGTGCTTAAAACCTCTTCTTGGCTAGCTCTGCCAACATCAAAATTGATGTTCTGATTTATGCTGCATGCACTGCTGAGAACTGGAAGGTTATCGGACTTCTGTGGCAGCGCAGCTTGGATTTGAATCCAGACCTTAGAGGAGCCCAATTTAGTAATTCACTTTTGCCTGTTATCCTTTATATTTTATTGTACAAATTATAACTTTCTGATAACCGTTACAGATCCAACGCTTGTTGGAAGCACAGGCTCGCCAGGCTTGTTCCTCTGAACCAGCTGCAGCTAGCCATGCTCTGCAGCCTGAGAAGCAAGGGGACCTTGTTTCCATGGAAACACAGTCCTCACCGGGTTCGCGCATTCGGAAAAGTGTGAGCATTGCTGTGAGCACAGGTAACACTTTAGTCTTTAAAAATAGACTGGCATCACTTTTTCTGGATGTTTCTGTGATTCGTGTGGGCTTGGAGGGAATGTTTTGCAGAAATGCTGAACGTACATAAACACGCACCTAGGTACAAACACCCGCTAAGTTCTCTAGTGTTATTTGCAAGTTTAGGCTGGAGCTACTTTTGTCTTTGGGCTGCAATGGCAGTGATTGCCATCACTGGAAGAATTATTTTTCCAATAGCTTTAGCAAGGTCTTCCATTTTAAATTGTGCCTTATTGAAAGAAAAAATCCACATCTGTTTTTAAAAGTAATAGCTTCTATCCCATCTGGTGTTCTATTAAATATATTATTGGTGGTTTTTGTTAGCCATGCATTTACATGCATGGAGAGGAGACTATTTGCTTTAATTTTAGCAAGTTATGTAGCTGTGTCTGTAAAGTTACATGTTAATGTATTGGTTCCTGTTAAATCCATGGAAATATTGTGGTTAGTCTGGAGGAAATTTTCAAACTGGCTCAAACTCAATGCATTAAAATGCTTTAATACAACCATTTATTTTCATCAAGTATGCTTTGGAAGAAACCAGGACTTGAATGAAGTTTTGGCAACTCTTAGCTGTTCTAAACCCTAAATCACTTTTTAAATGGTGAAAAAAAACTGAATGTGAGGAAATGATTCCTCTAGCTTTACAAAGCCAAAGGGTGTCAGAAGATAGTAATGACTTTCCTTAAACGGGTAAATCTCTAATTCTCTTCTAGGTGCTAGCTTATTTTGGAATACAGCCTCAGAAAAACAAGGCGACGCCACACCACAGGGAAAAAAAGAGGATGAAGAGATCTCTAAGGAAGACATAAGCATTTCAATTAATGCTGAACAAGATGCAAGTAATACAAGTATTGCTTCTTCCTTAAAGGTGGTTGACATGCCCAGCTTTGTAGACAGTATTCATCTTGTGGAAGAAGGAACTAATCAGAACACTCTCCAGTAAGTAACCAGAAAGATCTTGTGTTCACATGATAAGCTGACCTGCCTTTCATAAGTTACAACTTTCACAAATTATAAACAGGCACCTGACTTCAGTTGTTGTGTTCTTTTCCTTCTTTGTTTTTTAATTATGCTTCAAATTGTGCACCTCACCAAAACACAGTTGCCTTTAGAGTCTGCATTTATCAGTCATGCACGTTTAGCTAGCCTACCTATCAGCAGCAGCTGATGGCAAAAGCCTTTAACTTGGAAAACATGTACAGTGCTGGCAGCATTCCCTTTCTTACCTTAAATCCTGAGGGGGAAAGGGGACGCTGCTGTAGTCTGTTGTTTTCCTACAGTGGCTTTTCCCTGTCAGCATTCAGAACCTTTTCAATTCTGAGGGGCTTAGGATGAGGGGTTTATGATTATGTGACTGAATTTCTCTACATTTTACACCTAATTACTTTGTGTGTAGTGAATGCAGGTACCAATTTCACTGCTGTTAATTTATTTTTAAGCTCAAATTCTTTATAGTGCAATGACTAATCTTAGACTAATTTGGGAAGTAATTTTAAAAATATTTTTAATTATCTATATAGATGTTATTTTTACACAGGGAATAGCTCAACAATTTGGCACTTTTAATGATCTAATATTCTCTAAGAATAAAAAGCCAAAGGAGGGGGAATACCCTTCCAGTTAAATTAGGTTTCTAAAATAATCATCTTGGGAAAGATGATGATAATTAAGCTATAACTTAATACTTTATTAAAGGACTATGAATATTTATCTGCAAATATATTCTGCTACCATAAATGTTACTGATTCAAATCAGTCTCTTGAACATTGTATTTTTGAGAGGTGCTACCTTAAGGTTCTCTTCAACTTGGATTCATAAACCTGTAAAATAGCTGTATAAGTATCTTATAGTAAGAATGTAGAGCATCACCCAAATCTCTTTGAGGAGGAGGGGAACATTTTTGGGTATGATGAATAATTGCTGGTGTAACAGTAACTGATAACCTACATTGACTATCTAGTATGTCACGTGATTTAAATCTTATCGCTTTCAACACAGGCAATTGATCAGTTGAGTTGTGAAATTCCCTTATCTTACACTTGTCTCCTGAGGAGGAATAGGAAGGGGGAGGAAGGTCGCTTAAGGATCTCCTTGGGATGATAGTAGTATTGATATGTCTGATCTCAAAAGGTTTATGCGATGCACAGACCAGCTCTCTGAACGGGATGCAGAGCATCGCATTGTAACTCATTCTAGAATATTTACCCTTTTTATCTCAAAACTTCAGGGTAGATTATGGTTCCTCTTTCACATCTGCTATTGAGAAATATTTCAACTAGATGTTTGTTCTCAGTTCATGATACTCAGTGTGCATTGTGTATGTGTGTACCTGTAACAATGTCTTTGAGAAGTTTTTAAAGTGTTTTTAAACTACCACAGGAATCTCGTTATCAGTTACTCACCTTGGTAAAAACGGCTTTTTGAATAAGTCATGTTTCAGAACATATGGAAGATACATTACTCCTAAAGGCTTTTAAGTGTCCATAAAAATGCTGAAAACATAAGACAGACTCCAAATTGTTAACAACTTTAATTTCATCTGTTTTAAGGTTAAGTCATAGAGTGTCACTGAGTTTTGCCTAGTCCAGAGAAGCCCTTGCGATTTGCAAATCATCTTTTGAAAAACTAGTCAGGCTGTTGTAGTTTCACATTGTGGGGTGTATTTCCTCAGTCCTCAAGTGATTTTTGAATGAAAATGACTGCAGAAAGGAGCAAAGCCTCTAGCAGAAGACAAACCAAGATGTGTTAGGATCTGTTTCCAATACTCGATTTTTCTCTTCTTCTGGTGCTCACAAAAAGATAAGGTACCTGTAGTGATACTTGTGCTTTCTGTTTCAAGGAAATATTTAGCTGTCTCTGTGTTCTCTTTCAGAAATGGAAACGTTTCCCAAGCACTTGTTCGCAGTTCATCCGTGGAAGAAAGTATTAGCGTGTCTTTACAGAAAGAACCAACAGAGGGAGCCAGCAACCATGTGGTGGTAACAAGTGAGCAAAACTCAGCACCACCTGCCTCGTTGCTGCCTCGGCATCCATCAGAGGATCAGAAGCTTTACCAGGACTTACTGGTAACTCATTTAAATTTGATATTCTGCACTGAATGCAACAGTCAAAACAGCACACTGCTGAAGTTTTGATGTGGTATTGGCATGAATGAAAAATTGCGTGTGGTTTTCAAGTTCATGTTGTGCTCTACAGAAAAGTTCCAAGTTTGTGGTTCTTCATTTTTTTTCAAGGTTTAAGTGGTTATTCTATACTTCACTCTTCCATGCATATATGAAGTGCTGTCTGCTGCCTAATAAATAATAATTCTTTAGTTAAAAAATAAAGTCAGTTCATAACTTCCCCAATTAGTGCCCTTTAAAATGGTGCAGCATTTTACCTTCAAAGCCCTTAAAGGGCAGATACTTTGATCTTGAAGAGTATCAGTATGTGATGTGTTTAAATTCAGAACAGACTCTTACAGAAAGCTTGAAATGTAAGATATTCCAGTGTTTGACTATGCTGCTGTGAGTTCATGTGATTGCATCTGAACTGAATCTGAATTTGGCTTGTTTGTCAGAATAAGCTGTTAATCCATCTAGTTGTATTTCAAGTTGCGTAAGAATAAAGCAGCATTTTGCTTTTTGACAACTCTGGCATGTCATGATGTTTTTGTCCATGTCCTCTATTCCCTTTTTCTGTAGGGCCAAGTAAACCACCTCTTAAAGTCCTTGCTTTTTAAACCAGGATTTGTTCATGAAGATGGTCCTAAGTGTCAGAATATTGATGATACAATAGAAGTGGCTTCAGAGACTGACATGGGAGTGGTGGATAAAGAGAGTGTGATTAGTGCTACACTCAAACAACTGAAGAGTCTTGGAGTGACGGTTGACTCGCCTGGCAAAATGAAGAAAAATACACACAAAGTGGAGAATGCCAGGTAAAATACTGATTGTTTTGCGTAGTAATTTGTAGATCCAACCGAAAATGAAGATTGGCTTAATGAGCAAAGAAAAGGGACTGTGTTCACTGCCACTGGGGATTTGTTTGGCAACTTGATCCACATTTCCTGCAAAGATGAAACACTGGCTCATGCCAGTATGGGTATTTCAGATAGGTTTAAGAGCTCTGCTAGCAAAACTCAGATTATTTAAATATAACACAAGTAGCTCTAGCTCTTAGAGCATCTGGTGATTCTTAAAATATTGTGCATGCAGTAGCACATGCCTAGAATAATAACGAAGCTGCTTGAGCAATTTCAATCCTTTGGGCTATGTCAAAGTGTTCCAGAGAAACCCTGGACTTGGGAGGCTGAACGTTAAGCAGCTATATATTTTGTCGCTGCTTTTTAAGCTTTGTCTTGCACTTCACCAGTATAAGTGAAAATTGTTATTGTGGCTTTGGTATATAATCAAAACTGGTTCTGTCCTAATCGCTTGTTATTGTGAGTGCTTTGACTTGAAACAGGGAGGCTGCAGTGGCTGGGGAGGGAAACAACCTTGATGAAACAGAAGAAGGAGCAGAAGTAATTTCTGAAGAAGGTGTTTGAGGCACAGGAATTTACTTATGTAGCTGCTTAGGTATAGGCTGACTGCCTGGTACAGCTTCACTTTCATCCTTATTGTCTTCTCGATATTAGTATGTAACTGCTAGGTAAACAAAAAAATCTAACCATCTCCTAATCAATCTTCTCTTCAGCTGTGTGTCAAAAGCTGTTTCCAGTCATAGAGTTTCTAAGCTCTTTTCTCTCCTTTTCACTTGAATTTCATCAGGCATTTTTCTGGACTTTCTGGGCTACCTTCCTGGCTGGAGAGTCTGTCAGTGACATTCTTTTAATGTCAATAATATGCTAATAAGTGAACACATAAGACAAAACTGGAATTCTTGTGGTTTTTTCCTTCAAACTTGGGGAGTGGGATGGGATTCTTCCTTCTGCCACTTTCATGACCAATAAACAATTCTGAGAAATGGTCTATAGCTCAATAGAGAAGGAAACAACAGTGCAACTCCATAGCATAATTAGTGGTTGTTCATATGAGCCAGGAGTTTACTCTCCCTAAGCAAACTTCAGAATCTATGCTCAGTGAAATAGGAAGACTCTTAACTCTCAACATGAGGAGTTTGGTTTTATGAACTTGTATATGATGCATGTACTAAATGCACTGGTTTATAACCACTACCAGTGTACCAGAGCTTGTCCTTTCAGTCTTTAAACTAAACACCTAATGTATACGAGAAATTGGTGTACCGAGCAACAGAACAAATGAACATTTCCCTTACTGAAGGATGCCTTCAAAAACTAGAACCTTGTAGGCTTCTGGAAACAGATACTATGTCAGAGTTCCTGTAAAAATCCTGGAATTGGCATGCATTGGGAAAGAGGAGATGTTCTTGGTCTCTGTCATTGGGCTTGTATCTTCTATCTAGATATAAATTTTGGGTTGGTTGGTAGCATCTAGAGTCTTAGGGCCAGAGGCATATAATGTCACATCCACTGGTGAGAATAGACAAACAGCTCAAACCTGCTTTAAAAACAAAACCAGCTCTGAAACCTGCTAGAGGCAGGCTCTTCTTCATACGAGGGTTGTGGTTACTATTGAATCAGAAGGGAATATCATCAATTCTCTAACACAGTATTTGGATGCTGTCGGCGTGAGTAGCAGGAGAGCTGCTTTTCAGTATGTGCAGAATGTATGATCTCAGCACTGAGCAGCCCGATTGAGCTGTGGCATTCAGAAGGAAGGAGAAATTGGTACAGCAAGCAAAATGAAATAATCAGATTATATTGTAAAATGCGTACTTTTCCTGTGACACTAAACTAACTCTTTGATGCTTTATTTCAGCATCTTAGCATGCATAAATCCTGAAGCGGTGGTTCCTGGACTAAATTATATGTCATTTGCCAATGTCAGCATGTGTGGCTTAACTCCTAATGTTGTTGATCTGAGCATGGAAGCAAACGCTATAGCACTCAAGTATCTCAGTGAAAATCAGTTATCTCGACTTTCTTTCAGTCGCTCAGGCCAAAATCCTCCTGCAGATTTCTCTTTCCAAGACCTGTTGCATACAAATATGGACAAAAGCATGGTGGGTCTTAGCTTAATTTCACCAAACAATATGTCTTTTGCAACCAAGAAGTACATGAAGCGATATGGGCTGATACAGGGCAATGACAGCAGTGAAGACGAAGAGGAACTGCATGTTCGAGATGGCAGTTCTGGCACTGTCAAAAGCGAAAGCATGCTGGACAAAAACTGTACCCCTGTGTTGGATGGCTGCAACCACTGGACTGAATTATCCAAAAGAATTGATGGAAGACTTCCCATTCATCGAAAAAGTCACAGCAGAGAGTTGACTAGTAATGGTTCTCCACCAGAATTAAACAGCCCTGTATTAAGAAATATTACAAATGAAATTTTTCCTCCCAGAGCAGATCAAGCAGATGAAAACTCAGTTCAGATTTTAAAGGATTTAAAATCAAAACCCAAATTGTTTGCTGGGAGAGTTGAATTCACTGAACAACCTGGCAGGAAAGATGAAGGAGATACTCGGGTCTTCCCTGGAAATCTGCATACTCCAGCCCTTGAAACACTAAACCACTCGAACAGCATAAATTCTGTTGGCACCATTCTTGATGTGAAACAACTCAGGCAGTTGCCAAAGTTGTTCTGAACATCCCCCGAGATGTCTGGCAACCACTGGTTCAAATCTGAGAGGGACCCCCTCCGTAAAAGACTACAGGAAACCCAGGATTAAGCTATCTTTGAAGAGGTTGCCCTGTTGAAGCAACGTAAAACTTGCAGAACTGAGTTTTCAGCCCAGGTCGGGGCCAGCCACCTCTAAATGCCGGGTTGAGTCAGTGCTGAGCAGCATTGAAATATGTGTGCACTTTTGTTTACAGTTAGATGTGATTTTAAAGTATCTAAAAGGTGAATCAACTTGAGCCCAAGATGTACTTTTAATATACTTTTAACAACAATGCTTATTTAAATGTTCTTCTGTTGACTTTTCTTAAAACACTGACTTTTACAGGTTTGTGCCAACTGTGAGCCATTGATATTGCGTGTGGCAGAGCTAAAGCACTAATTTCTAGAAATTTGCTGAAATGGTTGGATTATTGTGTGTGGGTTGTGTCTGGTGGAAAGGGAAGTATAACCGTGGCTTTATTTTGCATAAAATTACTTTGAATTCAGCCAAAATGGCACATAGGACTCTCTGTACCATGAACTCTTGGAAGGAGATTGGAAAAACTAGCACTTTTAAAACTTTTGTGGGTTTTTTTTCTGAATGAATGTTTTCTATTTATTTAAGAAGTACGTATTGCTCATAAAGGTCAAAGATTCCATTAAAAAAAAAAAATCTCCAGTTGTCTGATGTAGCCTTTATTTAAGACATTTGCCACTTCCCAGTCATTGTTTAGAATGGCTAACTGGAAGTGTGAGGATGTCACTTGCTACTGAACTCTAAGAATTCTAATACTGGGTGGTGGGATAAGCAAAAATAATTGATTTTACTTTGTTCTGTATTAGCATATAAATATTCTGTCATCAAGCGCTACAGTCTATTAATGGAACAGCCCTTTTCTATCACCCTGTGATGATAATATTCCACAAGTTGAGGAATTCAGTTATTGTTTAACGATCCCATTTCTGTTAAGACTTTGACTTTTGTTCAATTTTTTGGTGTAGTAGATATTGTTGTGGTTACTAGCGTGTTGTCTTAGGTTACACAGTAACCCGCTGGTGCTGGCTGGGACAGCTCTGGGGACACAGCTCGGCGAGCGTGGCTGTGGTGTAACACACCTCTGTCCTGACCTCTGGGTCTTGGAAATAAGACAGCAGCGCTGGAAGCTGCGATTCATTCCCATTCCCACCATTCCTGACAGGAGGACAGTGCGGAATGACGGTCGAGCCATCTGTTTTCTCGCTGGCTGCAGCGCATCAACATGCTTTCATGGGAGTTTGAACAAACTTTGTTTTAATGATGGCATTGTCTCAACAGAAGTTCAGCCTACGGTGCTGACCTTGTCTTTCCTGCTCCAAGAGTGTTAAACTAGAGATTACAACACCCCGCACTGACGTCCCGGGCCTTTCCCGTTCAAATCCAAAGGATTGCACTGTTAGTTCATGGTATGTTTGAGTGGGCACTAATTGCTAATTAATTTATTACAATGATGTGAGAGTCTCTTCCAGCATCTACCACCCTTGTGGGCCTTTGTGGATTAAGAATCGGGGGTGAGATAAGCCATTTGCTGTTTCAGAGCCAGTGCAGAGAGAGGAAGGCAGCAGCTCCCTTCAAGCCGTGTCAGAATTCCTCCTCTCGCACAGCCTCTTCCATCAACAAGAATATTTGCTTCCTTTCAGGAAAGGTGCTGCTTTGCTGTGCTGAAAAATAAAACCTTTCCGAGTCCCTGAATCTCCCCTGGATCAGGCGTAAGCTTGTTATCTGGCAGCAATGTTTTCTGCTGAATCAGTCAAAAAATAGTTAATGTTTTTGAACATTCCAGTGAGATGAATGAGGCAATTCATACCTCTGAGCTATTGTTGTAGGGTTTTGTTCTTTGTTTCCTATTGTAAAATGTCTGGAAACACAGGAAGATGAGAGTTGTATTGGTTAATATTTTAAAGACTTTCTTCAAATGCTGAAGGGCTAGAAACGATTTAAAAACAAAAGCCAAACTACTTGCACGCAGCTCAGGACAAGGGTGTGGTGTTATATTAAGTTACACAAATCATAATCCTGGACAGCAACCTCTGCGCGACTGAAACGTTAATTTACTTGACAAAAACAACAAAAAAACACCCTTCCCTAAAGCGGCTTTTCCTTTCATAGTGTAGTGCTGAGTAATTTCAAGATGCCTGGCTTTTTTTCCTGAAGCATCTACTACAGCTTGAAGTCAAAAATACATGGGAAGCGAGGTCTGGCTTTGTTAACTCTGAGCAGTGGGGACCAAACTCAAGCGCTGGCTCGATCGCCTGTTCAGGCAATGACATGGGGGGGAGGGAGGGGCAGGATGGTTTAAGGCTTTATTCTTGGATTTTCTTTTTTGCTTCTGTTGTTTCTAGCTATCCTTTGTTAGAATTAAAGGAAGATATTTACGGTGTTTGCTCAAAAGGACTTGGGCCTGCTCAGAGCATCACTGGCCTCTTTATTCTGTGTAATTTTGGTGCTCCCTACCGCAGGCCTTGCTACCTCTTTGCCTTGAGAAAGTGCGGAGAGGGGGCGAGCTCTGGGTGGCTCGCTGTGACCAGGAAGCCCACCCAAGGCAGGGCCGTGGGGGAAAAAGGGGCCC
>NW_009215536.1:0-18514 GCF_000690835.1 Fulmarus glacialis
TAATGATTCTATGATTCTATGATCATCCTGCTCCAGGGAAGGTTGGGCTGGAGACTTCCAAGGGTCTCTTTCCACCAGCACTGTTGTGATTCCTATGGTTCAATTTCTTTGAGAGTTGCTTTCCCATGGAGGTACACTCTTCTCCAGGTTGCCACTCTTTCATGAAGGGGAAGAAGTTATCTTGCAAGGTTTCCCCCACACACTCCATAGAAGGTCTCTGCCCTGTCACAAATTCCAGCTAAGATCCTTGTTGCACAGACAGAAGTTCTCTTCAGTAATGAGGGGCCGCCAGAATCCTTGTCCTTCCTATAGGCTTTTTCCAGGTCTTTGACCTTGGTCCCGCTCTTCTCCAATCCTGCAGCACAGCAACCTTCCCACAAGAGACTCTGCCTGGGTGTCATCAGAACTGCAGTGAGCAGATTATGTCTGCAGGAGATAAAAGAAGGATGTATTCCTTGCAGTGGATCTCACTGTGGCTGGGGATGTGAATCTGACTTGGGGAGGACGCTAAACTGCAGTATCAGAAGGTCAACATTATTATGACAATAAAGCTTGATGTGGAGGCAATGAGCAAGGCAAGTTCCATGTGAAGGTCCATGACAAGGACAGGACCAAAGGTGCTGAATGTCCAAAGCGGAAAGAAACATATAAGGCCTTGAGCCTCTTATGGAGGATGTGGTGATGCATGAAGGCAGTGACTTGAAGATTATATGAGTGGGAAGAGAGCAAAAAGGGACTGATGAAAAGGCCTACAGACAAGCTGAGGGAGGTCTAACAAAATGCTACTTCTGTTTGCATGCTGATGGCATATCTGACATAAAATATGCTGGCACAAAGTTAACCAATCAGCCCTATTTGAACAAATTTGAACTGGCACAAAAAGTTTATTCCAGATCAGCACGTTGAGTTGTGAGGCTGTGGTATTTCTGCTGTAGCACTAAAAACCCTCAAGTTAGATTTAGCGTATCACTGAACTGCAGTTTTAAATCACAGCTTCCCCATGTACTCTTCCCTTTGGGGAAAAAACAAGCATCAAAGGACTCTTAGGAGCTTCCCCTCCTACTCCTTCCATCTCATTTTTCAATTTGAGGAAATAACGTTGTATGCTAATTTCACCTCTCTTCTCTCAGTTTCTTCCATTTGGCTGATGCCTTTGGATACTGTTCCACTGTCAGTGAATATGCAAATACCATCTTGTTTATCTTGCCTTGGGACAATGAAGTCTTTGAAGTGTAGATGTGAGATCTTCAATTTGTCTTGCTATCTAAGAACCTACTTTCTCTTTAACTCTTAATTTTTGATACAATTCAGTAGAAGGGCTCTTCTCTTGTCTTTCACTTTCATTACCAACTAGCCATTCACTCTCATTTAGACAAAGTGGAATATAGTTCATCTGGTCACTGTTTTCGTTTGTGGAACTACATCACAAATTATGTATTTTTATAAACCATTCTCATTCAATGCCTTAGCAGCAAGACAGCTGTCTATTTCTTCCCAAAATTACATAAAGTGTGAACAGTATACCTAAACATAGCTGAGAGATGAACAGACTGTACAGAGCCCTCCTGGTTTAGACATGAGGACACAGGATTGTCAAATCTGAATCAAATCCAAGATCCTTTTAGCTCCATGCTATGTCCCTGGCTGTGGCCAGGAGAAATCTCTAAGGAAGGTGGACAGGAACAGGATGAGTAGAGAATGAAGCCAGGGCACTTACCTAGCAGGAGTGAATCTGTATTTGAGAAAGGACCAACACAGAACAGGGCCACCCATGTGACAGTAGACACCTATCTGTCCCTGGTGACAAGACCTCATCCCTCATGAAATACCCATGTAGAAGAATTGGTAATCCCAGTGTTTTGAACCAGACAAGACGCTGTCTAGTTATGTGATGTACCCCATGGTGCACTCTGCACAATGCTTTCACACCATGAGAGTGGATACAGTCCTATTTGAACTAACACAGTGCGAGCTGGCTGGTTGCACTGAGATTAAACTTCCTGTTGGCATACCATAAGAAGCTCCCACATCTTTCATGTGGTTGTTTCAAGAGAGGACTACCCAGCTGTGCCAGCCTGTCCACCCCTGAGACACCTCTCCTGGTAAGGTACCTCAGTATGGTGGAAGTTCATGATAAGAAGCTAATCTGGCAGCTGCCACCTCAAGAACCAAGCTAGTAGTCCATTGTGTCGTGACTCTCCCCTGATTGAACACTTCAGTTTCATCAAAAGCCTGGCTGGTGACTCACAACTTCCAGTGACCCAGGGCTGACATCCAGCTTGCTTTGCTTCTACAAGTGCAGCATGGTGGTTGCTCAACTTGCTACAAACCATCTCTACTTTGCCCTTCTCCACAGCCACCCTAACCACTGCAAATAATTAATTTAGTTCTTAATGTCAACTTTCACAGGCAATTTCACCCCGCCTGTCCATGACTGATCTTTTGACTAAAGTGATCTATTTTTTCTCTTTACTGAAGAGGTTACTCCAGAGATGTCTTCCTCCATGAACCCCTGAAATGCAACTGCTGGAGAATGGAGGAACATCCTGAGGAAGTCTCCTACCTGCTTGCCCTGCTCACATGTTCATCCCTGAGTATCTTTAGGTGGAATTTTAATTCAGGATAACTGTTATGTTCTTCTGTCTGCTTTGTTTACTCACAAGACTTATTCTGACAAGCACACATGCAGATTATTTCTAGTCCTTGGGAGAAAATTTGACTGCATCTCATCATCCCATTCAGAGAGAATTATTGGATTAGGTTAATTGGGTTTAGAAGAATGTCACAGATTGAATTCTCAGCTGAGTTCTTCTAGCTGAATTTTCTTATAATATATTCTGTGCGGCAAACCAGGTTTTTATTTCAAGTGTAATTTTCACCTGTGGGTTCAAATGTTCTAAAGGCATCTCTTTTTTTTTGCTTCTGCTTATATGGTGCACTGTTTGAAGAGGCTGGGGGGAACTCAAGACGTGGGCCAAGAAGAACTGCAAAAAATACATAGATAAAGATCCACAGGATGTATTTACTAGTATGGCTTGGCTGTCGGAACTGAAGTTCACCCACAAAATCTCCAACACACTGCTCTCCACCATGTTGGTCCATCATCTTAAAATCTTAGCTTAAAAAAGTCTCTCTTCCCTTCGTCTTCATCCATGAAGATATACCTAACTTCCCTTGACTTCTTAAAAACCTCCCATGATAAGCTTTTGCCCACACAACTGACTCCCCCACCCAGACCACTGACTGATCAAGCCCTGGAAGAGATTTTGATTGGTCTTAAAAAAAATCTGATAGAAATTACAGTCTGTAATTGGCCAGGATGTAAACCTAAGAATCAAAAAGCAGTCATACAAGCCCCTATGAAATAGTCAGGATGCAGTTGTGATGAAGAAGTCTCTTCACATGTGTGCAGAGGAGCCCACTCAGAGGGCACCCAGCAGAGCAAGTGGAGCTACTGAGGGCTCACTAGTACTGGGGACAAATTTGCCCTTCCTGCAATCTCCATGCTTGATTAACAAACACCCACAGCAGAGGCATTTCTGCTGCTAATTCACAATGAGCTACTGGAAAGTGGCAAGATAATTTGTGGTTTGACTCTTGGCTTTCAACCCCACTTCCCAATTCCTGTCCTGACTTGGCTCATGGTTTCAATGCTGTCCCCATGGTCTGCCTATGACCCTCAGAGAGGCAGAATTAAGCCCCACTTCTTTGCTCCAGCATTGGCTGTTGCCTGATTAGTTACCCCGAGCTATCCTGCTTTGTAGGCAATCCACTCCTCACAAATGCTGTACTTGGGGTTGTGCATGACTGAACACCTCGAATTGCACATTGCAGAGTTTGGTCGCCACTGCTTGAATCCCTCTCATGACTCTAACCAGAAGGAGCAGGTCCTTACAGAAGGACCCAGGAGCAGATTTCCAGCAGAAGTCAGGACTGGGGAAACAAAGGCTACAACAGGAAATAGAAAACAAAATCTGACAAGTAAAAAGTGCTTAAAATTAAAATACAATAATAGATTCTTTTCAAAGGCAATTTAGGGAAAGTTCTAGTGAGGCCCTGCTTGTTATCTTTTAATTTCACGATAGGTTTGTTCGTTGTTGCTCCAAGTTCTCCAGAATTTAAGAATGCTTGGAACACATTTTTAAAAAGAAAAGGAAATGCTCTGTATTTCATAGTAAAATTGCAAAACCTCTTAAATATACTTTCCAGAATAGAAACAGCCTTGTTAAAAGAATGAACGGCCAGTGCAATGAAGGGTGAAATGCAATAGGAAACTGACTTGATAGAAGGATAATTCCAGTAAATGAATAACACTTCCCTTGTATCACACAAAATACGTAATGCTCAGTTTATAAGAACAGCACTTGCAGCCCATGTTCTGAATTGCTCTTCTGGCAATGGCAAACCTGGATGGGAGCCTGTTGACAGGACGCTTTACAGTTGAGTCTAGCTGAAAAGCATGAAGCTCCGTGATCAGAAGGAATCCTAGATGATCAGCATAGCTAAAAAATGTTTCAATCAATGTCATCTAATGCCATTGAAAACATTACCCCCAATCAGCAAGAGGAGCACGCAGGTGAGTGTCCAGGGCCTGAGACCGCACGGATGGGATTCATCTCCGTTCTGGAGCTGGGAAGTGAGACGTCAAGTGTGAGCCAGTCACCTTAGGCTCTGCTCATACTCAGTGAAGAAAAAAGGCTCAGGGCAATTCATTTGGCCTTTCTTAGAGAGCATTCATCCTTTGAGGGCCTGATTCTTCCACTGACCATAAAGGGAGCACAGAGTAACTAGCTCAGCTGGGGACATTGAATTATTAGTTGAGGAAGCTCTAACAAAGAGCCCTCACCATGTCAGGACTCCTTAGGAAGGACCTTTGACTAGATGGCAAGCCTTGAAACTGATTATCCCTGAACTGGAAAGTTTTTAATGCTTGCCAGAAGGATTGGGGAGTCCCGCGTTTTCCTCCTGGCTGTAACTCTGACTCAGCATGTTACTCTGGATGAATCTCTTCCTCTGCTCTTCTTTTGCTAATTACACAATGATGGCTGTGAATTCGAGGCTCAAAGAAAAGCTGTGGATCTGGGGAACCAAAGGGCAGGGTCTGCAGGATGGCAATCGGCCAGCACCACTTCCTGAGCCCACACAGCTCCAGACAGCATCGCTAAGTGCCAGCCATACCATTTTCCTACCTCCCTCAAGTGCCAAGCATTGCGGTCAGCCTCTAAAGGCACAGCTACCAGCGACGACTCATAGGTACCCAAGCCAGATGTGAACGCACTCCCACGGCCGCTGGAGTCAGAACAGACACGTTAAAGCTAAACACCCTGATTAGCCCTACAGAGGAGGAAGGTGTGTGAACTGCCTGCCTAAATCATCTCCGAGACTGACACCAATGTATTCAGAGCCATGGGATGAGCCCCTGTGCCACTAAGCACACCTCAAATGGAAGGTGTTTTCCTAATCCCGTGAAAATGTTTTTATTTCAGTAGGGACAGGAGTTGCAATGTACTGATTTTAGAGGTTGGAGGCATTACGAATGAGTAGGTCAAGCAAGGAGATCGTTTGGTCCTCCCACCTTAGAAGAGGTGTCAAGGTCCTGCAGTAAATCTACACGGCATGGTGCTGGCAAGTGACAGACACTCATCTGAGAATAGCCAACACTCAGGCCACACTGTGTTCACACTTATGCTGAAAGGGATGAGTGAGGAAGAGGAAGGCTCGGTCCTGCCAGGCCCTCTGAAGAAGTGGGTTTCTCTTTCAGCATGGCCAACCTCTTTAAAACTCTTCTTCTAGCTGCTATGTTGGTGGCAGAAACAGCTGGAGCCTTTCTGAGGTCAGATAGTGGAATTTTAGCTAGAGGCATTTTTTTGCCTCAACAGAGATGCCGCCGGTTTGTTCGGCTGAAAGATCTAAAGTAGGGGCCGCTGCAGCAGAAATCCACTTGCTTGGGCCAACCACTGCCCACCCACCCTGGAATTACTCCAACACACTCACTAGACCTCCCACCTCTTGTTTAATCTTTAATGCACCTCCAATTGCCCTAGGCTGGACACCACAGCAAGGCAGGCAAGATAGGAGTGATGATTAGCTCCCTGACCCCGTGTGCTATGCTGGGCATTGGGAAATGTATGTCTAACGGCTGACCCTCCATCGATCCCGACTGTGTCCTCCGGGCAGAAGGAATCATTAGCAGCAGCTTACGATGGAGGGGCATGCAATACCTCTCATTCTCCTGGGTGTAGGCACATGAAAAAGCCACAGGCACAGCAGACCTGTCCTACCTGTTCTTGCTCCCCTGACTCTCAGTTTGGCTATTCTTAGGTATCTGGTGTAATAAGGAATGGGGGAAGGATGAACAAGTGTGCCCTGTATAAAGCCCCTCCAGTGCTTGCCAAGATCCTTTTCTTCCTGTGATACCCATCCCGTGCCATAGGGACCAGCTCTTGCACTAACAGGACAACTGTCCTATCTACAACCTGTCTACAACCCCTCGTGTCTACCCAGGCACTAACACAAAAACGCAGAAATTCCAGGTGCAAATCTGGAGATAACTGCATTTCACTGCTTACCCAACCCCTAACATCTGGGCTCAATTTTGATGAAAGACTGTGCTAGAATGGAAATACATACAGGAGGGAAAAGGACCAAGGGAGTCACTGGCCCCCACCAAAGAGGAACTTCTCCAAAGCTGGAGCAATCCAAGATCTAGTCAAGAGTCCCCATATACAACACAAGGTGGGGTTGCCAGCAACCAAGTATTACCAACAGTGAGGGAACTCAGACCAGAAAAGACAACAGAAAATAGCAAAAGAAAAGGATTTTGTGGCCAAAACATGAAATAAGGGAACTTCTGTCTGACCAATGAATAAAAAGAGCATTTGGGGAGAATAAAAGAAGGGGTTGAGATCCTAACTCTGGAAGAAGAAAGCAGAAAGAAAATCAAGAGATGAGGGACCTTAGAAGGCAGCTGGATAGCTCCATTGCTATCATGTCCCATGGGCTAGACGCCAACAGTGCAAAAGCTTCCTAGAGACTAGAATAAAGATAAATTCCCCTAAGGGAAATAATTTCTATAATAGAAAGCAACTGGTTAAGCAATACTGAAAATGTGCTTTGTCCAGGTTCTATCCAGGGTTCATGTGGTGGGCACTGCTCTGTGTATGAATGAAGCCTCAGTGGCGATATGAGGAATAGACTTACATGGCAGAAAGGAATTATCCAACTGAAAATATCATTCAAGATACCAGTGCAAGAGCCTGGAGCAACAAGAACTTTGTTGAGAGAGACTTACTGAAGTCGTGCATGGTAGTACCAAGATCAGTAACACTTGAATCAATTAATTGGCTGCTGAAACAGAAATGAATACCTGGAAATCATCATGCTCAAAGCAGCCTTAGACAGACAGGCTTCGGATGGGGAGGTAGGCATTTTCAATATATGTCAGACCCAACAGAAGACACTTACTACGAGGCTAGTGCCTATTCCAGGGGCAGTGACTGAAGCCCCTGAGGATATGATGAGGCACTTAGGGACATGATTTAGTGGGCATGGTGGTGCTGGGTTAACGGTTGGACTTGATGATCTTAAAGGTCTTTTCCAACCTTAATGATTCTATGATTCTATGATTCTTATCCAGGGCATATCCTCTAATTTGCTTCATAATCTTCGAGTTCTCCACACTAGCACTTGGTCACAGATTAATTTCTCATCTGGTCCTCTGTTCCTCCTCCTTATGGGAAAGGGTGGTTGGTGATGGCTGTGCCCTCATTTGTCATCCAGCAATACACAAGAACAATTACAGCCCAGAGTAAGTCTGTTCTTTGTGATTTCTGACAAGCAAGAATCAGCATGCTCAGAAAACTTCTTTCAGGGTTGTAGTCCTCTCCTTGTACCAGACAGCAGTAGCCGCACATAAGAATTTACCCTCCTCAATCCCACTGTGGTGGGATTATGGGTGCCAAATTTATTAACCACTAACTACTACCAGACTGAAGCAACCTGATGGCAACAAGCCTTCTACATTTGTGCAATTCCCCTCTCCTTCCCCCCTCACTCAACTCTTCCCACCCTCTGAACATCTCACTTCTGGTTTTCATGGCTGCATCATATGAAGTTTCAGATCTGTTCAGTAGCTGACTCTACTCACAAGCTTTTCTTCTCCCCTGATGCTTTCCAGAGACAAACTCCAAATTTACAGCAGAAGGTGCTGTAAGGAGTTTGTAAATGTACCTCTTTCCATTTTATACTCCTGAATTACATCTCTTTTCTATTACACATTGTCAGGGATACAGATACATGCCCCAGGATATCACTATTACTTCTATCTTGGCAGTGTCTCCCAGCTTTGTCCTATTAACACATTAAATTAAGACACAGCTGACACGGACTTTTCAAGAAGAGATCACACCAAAACAGCTCAGAACCAGTGTGAAGGTAACAAGCCTGGTGGCTAAGAGAGAAGCAAGTGGATTCATGTATCTTGTTTTCACTTGAGTCACTGAAGTAGGTTAGAAAAACATAGTTTACCTCCAATGACAATAAGGTGTCTCCAGGGAGTGATTGAAGTTTCACTATGAAACTTTGTGCAATGCTGCCGGTTCAGTCCTGGTTCTGGTATTATGAGAATTTGCATTAGTTAATGGTTAGGATACTGGAATAAAGAATACCTTTTCTAAACCTATAGGTGATGGCAACCAAGCAAGGTCTTCCTGCATGTTAAAAGACAAGATAAAAACTCATTTCAAATGAGTTCAGATTTCTTTTTTTTTTTTTTTTTTAGGAAAACAGTTGCTTTATCAAACTGTTTGACTGGTCTATCACAATTGTCCTCTGATAAACCAGTCTTTTAGCCAAATCCCACTTCTTCAATTACATGTTCCATCAAAATCTTTTTTGTAGTACTGAGATCAAATGTACAAACCTACAGCCGCTCACATCACTTTTTTTCTCTCCCTTTTTATTCCAAGACACTGCTTTTTTCAAGGCATGCAGGACAGTTTGATAAGAACTGAATGGTGGTGTGATATAACCACCCAGATTTAGCATGATTTAGGATGACCAGCACAGCTCCCTAAGTGTCTTCCTGGATGCGGATAATGCAGATAAGGGAGTGAGGAGGAGCAAGTAGGGCAGGAGTTGAGCCCTATCTGAAAGAAGGCTAAGGGAATGCTACTTCATTGTCCACATTGCCCACAGCACCATGCTGTCACCAACACAGGAATTTTCTCACTTTTGCTCTCCATGTGCTTGCCCAGCTGATGTAACTTGTCCACTGCTTTATCCTCCTTTATCTGACCATCTCTTCCAACTGTGGAGTTCACACAAGAATCTCCCAACTTTCTCTTCCATTTCTCGGTTTGACATTTGTCTAAGTCACGCTAGTCTTTAGCTCAAAAGGATTCCCTACAGTTAGATTTATCTACTAGAAAGAAATTGTTTTTAATAAATGCACCCTGAGGGGGGAACATCAAAAACCATTCTCACATCGTCAACTCTGAAATTAGCTGTTGACCTTGATTTTATTGTCATGACTTACCCTTCTTCCCATTACTGGGAAGAATTCTGTTGATGGCCACCTCCATTTCTCTTTGGGTATGCCCTACTTTGGTAGGAGCGTCTTCAATCCGTCCCAGCGTTGCAGAGGACAGTGATGGATACTTCTATGCCCCACCACAGTTTTTGTCAGCCTCAAATCCACATTTCATGTTTTATTCCTAGAAGATGTAACACTTTTCTATCTTTTGGACCTTCTTTGAAGAATTACCAAATCATCAAATATTTACCACTTAGAAATTAATCTCCATTGCATAGAGAATGCAATAGCATGAATACAGAGATATTAGCTTAAATCAGTTTTGCTATGTAAGACATGGGTGTCCACTCTAAGCCAGTATCAAAATCTTAGACTGGTAAGTGGAACAACTGTTGTTTCAGTCAGCAAGGCCAACTGAAATGGAGTTAAGACCAACACCTCTCATTTACAGGGAACAGAGATCTAGAGGGGTAGCAGATATAGTGAAAGACAGCACTTCATGTGAAAATATGTCTGAGAGACTGAGAAATAATCTAAAAAAATAAGGAGAGGGGAAATGATGTTTTAAAAAAGTAAATGACACATCCATGTTGTCTCCTTCAAGAAAGCCAGAAGATATAAATCCCATGAGATATAGGTGGAGTGGGTGCTTCTTAAGATGTATGATTTATAAAGTACTGGTTCTGCCTACAAATTGAGACAAGTTTGGGGTCTTATGTTTTTTAGAAATGAGTTTGCTGAGCTGCAGGAGTTACAGTGGCAGCTGATATTGTGAAGTCAGACCAGAAGAAAAGGTGTTCCTCCAGCAGAAGTTAATCAGGATCTCTGTGACATGGGAAGGACCATGTCCAGTCAGCCAGTCATAGGAAATTTCTTCCTGTCACAAACACAGTAAGAAACAAGGGACTTAAATTTCCACAAAAGCAACTTCCGTTGGGCATTCAGTTTTGGTTTGGGTGTTGTGGGTTTTTCCCCCCTAACAGGACAAATAGTGAAGCAATAAAAGAAATTGCCTAGATAACTGTAGAAACCCTTTCACTGTTATCTCTGTTCAAGCCACAGGCTTGTCTTATCTTTCTCACAATGCCACAATATGCAGCTCCTATGAGCTCGCCATTCCTCCCATCCTGTTCAATCCCTCCCTATATTTTTGCCTTTCGTTAAGTCCCGAGGAATCCAATAAAGACTCTTGCAGGAATTTGTAGCAACACATTCCTTTTCCATCATCATCTGCACTTTGAGCAAAGCACTTCTCTTATATATCTCTTCTGATGGAATATGAAACCACAAGTATTTTAAGCTGAGACAAAGAAAGTAGAGGGCTGTAATCCAAACTGACAGCAACATTATTAATCAGGGAAGAAGAGGCTGAGCAGAGCAGATTGCTCAGAAATCTAAGAAATGGCATCGTGTTGGGAGGGGGCTCCCAAGTAGTTCTGGGCACTGAGGATGGGCTGCAGAGTCTCTCGCCTAGAGGACACCGTATCAGTCCCCAAAGGCAACAGTAAGAACAGAGATATAAGACCACCCGGTGTTGGAGCACACCCATTGCCAGTGTCTGCTTTTCTTCAGAGCCTGCTCTGAACGCTATTGCTTTGATCAGATCACTGGGGAAAAAGGGGGGCAGGCACTTTTTGCAAAATGTCTTAGTAAGGTTTTTTACCGGTACAGGGCCCTATTCCTAACAGTGCCCTCCTGGATGTAGTTTTAGGACCTATGTGTCTTGCTGTTTGTAGTAGCAGGTTGTGCCATCACTGTATCGACTAGTTCCTGATTCACCTAGAAGCGGAGCTGAGATATGCCGAGCTAGATACTGCATGGTGCACTCCGGAGTTAGAGGGGGATAAACATTGCAACACTGCAGCTGGAGATGGACTCCCCCTCTACACTCTATACACCCATGCACTTTGATAAAACCCGATCCTAAATACTTTTTACATGACGGAAAAATAAGGGAGTTGAGCTGAATTCAGGAAGTGCCTTCCTCTCTACTGGGGACCTAGACAAGAAGCTCATTTCAAGGGTCTGCACAGTGTTTGCATGAAGTGGATGAATCCCAACCATGCTATTTAAATAAGGTTGGTTACAATGTAATCCAGAGTATTTTTTAAACCTGGCTTCTGGTTTTAATTACGCAAGATTATTTAGGTTTTCTGCAACTTTTACTGATAATAACTTACACTAGTCCAATCACCAGCATGTTTTAAACGTGACTATGCCAGGAGCAAACCCCTCTATGAACATCCCTATTAGAGAATAATTCCCTTGCAATTGCTTTATCAGTCTCATTTATATTGATTCAGAGTGAGCAATAATTATTTTGGATTTTTAAAACAGAACATACTCTGTCACTACATAAAACAAATTACTCTAGATACGGAAAGTATCCTTTATACCTAGAAAAGAGAAGCATATCCTACTTAATTTATCAAAGAGGGAGATAAATGGCAGACATGGAAGGAAGAGACTTCCAAGAACAGATATCTGTTTATTCTAATAGGTAATGGACAATGTGAGTTAGCAGTTTGCAGCTAAAGCTGGACAGATTTATATTACATCTCATGCCAGCTTTTCCATCATTTTCTGGGCATCAATGAAATGAGTCCACAATTCAACAGGACCTTTTCCCCTCCTTCCCATAACTTCTCCAGTAACCCAAGATTTGTTAAACATCATTGCTAGCGACTCCAAGCTTCCTAGCCAATTCCTTTTAACTTCACAGCTGCAATTTATTTGACCCAGTCACTACCACTACAAAAGGACATAACAACTTGTATAGAAACCAAAGGGAAAGGAAGGAGCTAATTGTTGCAGTTGAACATAACTGCATCATCACACCACTGGTCTGCAACTCTGGCCTCTAAGAGGGCTGTAGAATTGCTGTATTTCCATATATTAGTAGAGAATTTCAATCTAGGAGAGAATTTCAGTCTAGGGGAAGTGAGTCTATTCATTTACTTCTCTTCATATCAAAGAAGCAGAAATTGAGGTACAGGAGAATTAAGGAATAGCCTCCAGTCACTCCAGACCTCTTTGGTCTCATGCATTAGAATCTATATCTTGCTTTTCTTACATTTGTTTTCTTTTTAAACAACCAAATTCATCTCTTGGAATTTGCAATGCAGCCAGGGTAGTAACCTGAACAGCAACAAGTTTGTAAGCAACTGTGTGACAGGCTTTATCTTCTCCAGGGTTGCCTTGCAGAATCGTGAGCAGATGACATGGTGGACCCTGCAGCCAAGCCAGACCAGCCAGAGTTAAACTTTCAAGGGAGACGAGGTTGGAAAATTGCACTTCATTCACAGGCTGGGGAGTTGGCTCCCAGCATAGTGACGGTTGATGGGTAATGCTCTAAAGGTGGTCTTCTTTCCCAATCAAAATCTCTTCAGTCACTCTGGAAGCTGAGCTTTTTGGAGGTTTACATGAATTCTTACTGAAATAATGGAAAACACTCAATGGCAATGGAAGATAGCCCAGGAACAAATGCTCCCAGACTGTTCCTTACTCTTCCCAAGCCCCAGGATGCTCTTAAATCAAACTGAATTCTACCACCACACTGAGGTAGATTGGGACAACATCACTCCTTTGTCTGGAATTGAGACTCATACTCCAAAACTTCCCCAGGAATGTGCATGCCCTTACTTACTAATGTTAATGGCAATTAGTATTTATGTTACGTTAACATCTGGAGGCTTGGTATCAGCCTGGGCATCTTTGTACTGTGCTGCCCAAAACGTAATAGTTGAGAGGGTGGGGGAGCTGCCCACAGGCACAGACACATCAACAAGAGCTAGGAAGATGATGTTGGAGTCATGCGTCAGAGGGGAGGATGGCCATGCTGCTCTGTCCCCCTGAACACCTTTGCTTGAATGCCGGGGGCTGAGGGTTGGGGAGGGCGTTGGGTTATCACCGTAAAAACAATCTAATACGACATGCCACTGTCTGTCTTGCAGAAATCTCATTTGACCTTGGGCTATGAGCCACAGACTAAACCTCCTGTTCAAACCTGACCCAGCTCTTTCTACAGCCCGAGCGGGAGGAAATGTGAGACGTAACGCTGGCAGCTCTGGTTCCTGATGTGTGTCACCCTCCCCCTTCAGCAATTCCCCCATCCCTTCCGGAGCCAGGGTGGGAGCAGAGCCCTCCGTCCTCCACAACACCTGCGCGGGCTGTGGCTCTCGG
Source organism: Fulmarus glacialis (assembly GCF_000690835.1). Classification (NCBI taxonomy): domain Eukaryota; kingdom Metazoa; phylum Chordata; class Aves; order Procellariiformes; family Procellariidae; genus Fulmarus; species Fulmarus glacialis. The sequence continues at coordinate 13,715 of NW_009215536.1, forward strand.
AGCCTCTGGGCACGCAGGGTGAGCCGGAGAGCAGCTCAGCACAGAGGAGGGGAAAACATGTTGAAGGAGATTTTTTTTAATAAAAGCGTGCTGGTTTCAGGTGACCTCAGGGTGTTTTTGGATAGCAGGGAGGGGATCGTTCTCCCCCTCTCCCAAGTCAGTAACACAACAGTCACAACCTAGATCAGGGCAAGCTGCTGATCTTTATTTCTCTGTCTCCATGCTGCTGGGCTTGTCCAGGCAAACAGGCAAGCATCTGCTGGCAAACGCGATTGGGAAAGGGTTTCCCACTTCATCTGCACTTGTCTCCTAGCGTCTGCTCTCCCTGCAGGTCACTTGTGCCCATAGCTGGGTGACGCTACTCTTTCTTAGTCATGTTCTTGCTGCTCTTTTTCCTTTCCTCCGTTTCCTTCTCTCCATTGCTAACCTGCTGAATTCAGGGAGGGGTAAAAGGATTAAACACCAGGGGAACTTGGCCCAAAATTGAAAGAGAGAAAGGAAAATCAAAACAAGCCCTGATTTCGGACTGTACCTGAGATACACAAAAGGGACAAGTACCTTTTCACATCTCGCAGCTCTCAGAGACCAGGTGACTTTCTGATGGGAACTGGAGTATATATGAGTACTCCAACTCACACCCTGCTGACAGCACTTCTCAGGACAAGCACAAGTCCCAAAAGCTGGAGAGAAGAGCCCTGCAGATGAGCATAAACCACAGCTGTAGTCACACAGGTTGCTGCCAGACCAACAACTCTTCTCCCTTTCCACATATAGCATGTCTTTTACCTGCGTGGCTGAGCAGCCTGCTTACAAGGTACGGCTGGATTTGGCCCTGCTTACCCTGCTAACCCCAGCCATGCCCCCATGCTCCCAAGGTATTTTTGCACTGGAGCTTGCCTGGGGCACTGCAATGCCATGAATAACTTTCCTACTAAAAGCACGAGGGGATGGAGAAATGGAAGAGGCGGGTGGGTTTTGGCAAGTACAGCACGAAGGGAAGGAAAAAGAATCTGGGTTGAATCGGGAATGGGGGAGGGAACAGAAACTGAATAAAAAGCAAAGTGAGGTAAGGGACATTGGAGGAAAGCCAGCAAATCAGGTCAGGTAGCAGTCAAGAAGAAGGTGGTATCGAGGCAACTGCAGGGCATGGATTTGTATCTCTACAACAGGATCAGGCAAGCTTAGATTCACAGCAGAGCCCTTCCAAGGGCCAACAGGTGACTCAGAAGAACAACTGATTTAATAGGTAAGAGCTGAATCCAAGAAGATCTCCTTTTGGGGACGTTTCAGCAGCACGTAGTGTTGTCTTGGTCAGCTTCTTCATCCTGTCCATACACAGAATCATGTCACCAAACCTATCAGGAGACCTGCAAAACTCCCAAGAACAAACACCTGGAGCAGTGTGTGTAGCTGGGGATCTGTGGAGGTGATCTGGGGTGGGAGGCGGGAGGAAATGCAACAAAGCTGTTAAGCAGAGTTTTGCACAGACATCTACAATTTCTCTACATAAGCAAGGGTCTATCGAGGTGCAAAGCAGTTGAAATGTGAGAACACAGATGCCTCTACAAACGATACTGCACCTGGCACTAAAGCAAGTGTCTTATAGCTCAGCACATGCTGGGCCTAGGATCTAACATCTAATATCAATTCCCAGCTGCCTGTAGTGATATCGGAAAGCAGTTGGCAGCAGATAGAGCAAAGGTGACAAAATCTAAGTGCCCTGTTGCACATTCAGTTAAAAGCATCCCTGTAGGTAGTGTATCTCAGTTCTGCAAGTTCTCTAAAACAGGGCTAGCAGCTGAGCAGTTTTAACATACCATTTGGAAGGGACCTTTCCCATGTAGTCTTGGGACTTACTACTGCGTCCCAAATGTTTTACCAACAGATATTGACAATATCACCACTCTCTGATAGATCCAAGGCATCAACATTTGCAGACCCAATATTATACTAACTGAGACAAAAAGGAGAAGGATCTCCAAAATGCTCTGGAAAACATTTGTGACGCTGGGTTAAAAAATAGCAGAGACATGTAGGTTCAGGGGAAAAATACGCACCTTGGTAGGAAATGAGGAGTATCAGTAAGTACAGAAAACTACTGACATGCCTCTATCCACAGACAAAGCTTTCAGAAATTTATATTTTGATGGATAGTTTCTATCCGGTATGGCTGCCAAAATGTCTTGTCTATAGGTCTTAATATTTAAAATGCGCTGTATAACATGGGATGCTAATAGGAATGGGTAGTTTGGCTAGGAGCTGACAGAGACGATACCATCCAACACTGTCAGCTCAGGTTTCTAATCAAAGCCTTGGGACAACGTGGTGCTGGAAGTAAGAGAGTCGTGCTAGGTCCAGAAATGCCTGCAGAAGGTATCATGCCTTTTACATTTCGAAAATGAGTCCTGGCAGAAACTTTTCACAAAGCCTTTCAGACAATTGCAGAAGAAAGGCATTAGCAAACACATCACAGGTTGCAGAGGCTATTGTCCCAGGCACAGTTACGGGATTTACGACTAGCATAAGCTGGGAAAAAGCTAGCGGAGTTCATTTGCCCTACATTTTTAATATAGATGGCCTGCTCTGGGACATGCCTGTTTCTTCCCCTTGACTGACTCATATTTGCAGCTTAAGCTTTCAGACATCTAAGGTTAGGTTGGAAATCCCTAAAACATTCAGTTTTAGAAAACTAGAACCTGAAGCACATACAAACATATGCCCAAGAATATGTCTTGAGTCCTGGGCAGGATGTGCTTTGCCACTACCAAAACCAGAGCAGAAACAGAGGTTTCGCTGAAGCAGCACAGGTCAGCGAAGGCTCTCTAGGTGGGTGTAGACAGGCTGATTTCCAGCCACGGGGTTGCTCCCATTACCCCTCCCTGTTAGAGCAAATGCTGGCACTGAAGAAGCTAGAGCATTGAGCGGTATTTCAGCATCCAGGTTGAAAATGTGAACAGTGGCAAAGCCGCGCTAAGGACACATGGCTCACACACTTCGCAGCTGTCACTGCAGGGGATGTTTGATTTGCACAATAGTTTAGATGCAGTTGTGGATGAGAGGGAAAAATCGCTTGGTTGGGAAGTGCTAGTGATGGTAATACCCTTGACATGAAACAGGAATCTGATTTGTGCTATTTATTAACTGCTTGCATTGAGCTGCTTGCCCAAAGCAATGGGACATTAACCATCCATGATGCTACTTAGAGAAGCATCTGGCCTAGAAGACACTAATCTCTCAAGAAAAAGTATTTCCGGCATTTTCTATATCTAAGATGTGACTTGCAAACTACCCTGTGCTTTTTGTGTCTGGGACTCCTGCTGCTCTCCTGCCTAGTGAGAGCTGTGCCTTCAAAGAGCTTGCTGGAGGTCTCCGCTGCCTGGGAGAGTGATGGAAGGGCTGGCTGGGAGCCATCACAGCGTGTCTGCCCCAAACCCAGAACTTCTCCCAAAAAAACAGGAGGCCTGCCCAGCCCCGATGGTCCAGCTTTTCTCCATCCAGCAAGGCGGGGGATTTTCAGCATGGTCACACAAATGAGCAGGCATCCTACTTGCCTCATTTGCCAGAAGCTCTTTCCCATGACATTTTAATCCCACTGCGACAGGAATAAGCAGCACGAGGAGGTTTCATTGCACCCACCCAGATGCTCAATAAGACTGAGAAAACAAATACCTCACATCACGATTAGACCAGGAATAGATGATCTCAGGAAAACCACCTGCCTGCTAAGGGCTCGGCTGGCTCCTTGTGTGCCCAGGCTCTGTGCTGCCTGACACTGCTGAGGGAGGATGGTGTATCTCACCATGTTCTGCCACCCAGTCCTCCACCAACACTCCTTTTCTTCTAGGACCATTCCCTCTCACAGCAAGATTTGAGGTTTCCATTTAATCTCTGGCCCTCGACCTAACAGCCCTGCTGCCTTTTGGTGCCATGAAAGAGCTGACGGGCAAAAGTAGCCTGTTAGGATATGCTTAAGGAGACACACTGGGACAGATTCAGCCTGCAAATGACTCAAAACAGCACACGGGCAAAGCCTGCCTCTCCTCAGCATCTCTTCCTGATCTGTCTGAGGGCTGATTTCTTGTCATCTCCATGCTGCGCTGCTGAGCATCCAGAAGAGCATGGTAGCCGCTGCTGCTTCGTAACACAGCAGAGCCAAGCTGCGCAGGAGCTTTTTTTTTAATGCACCCTGGCACAGTCTGCCCAAAAAATCCCCAGAGTCAGCACTCTTCATCCACCGAGGAGGTTAAGTAGATACCACTGCTTCACTGGGGCAGGGGAAGCATTAACTGGGGACAACTGGGGCTGCAAAACAAGCCCCAAGAAAGGCTAAGACAGGCATCTGCCCAAGAAGCCACATGTTGCTTACCAATGAAGAAGCTAAAGAGAGCTTATTCTGGAGAGGGTGCAGGTAAAGGAGAACTAAAGGAATAATGTCAATGTGCCAACGGAGGAATGGAGTTATTCAAAGCTATTTCCCGGGGATGTTCCTTGAAAGGCAGAAATGTACATTCTTAGAAAACAACTGGTATTTATTGACTGACAAGAACACCAGCAGTGCAGACACTAGTGCAATACTGGACAACACAGCCACATACACAAATATGCATGTTTTAATCAGAAGGATTCTATAAAAAACTAGGACAAGGTACAAGCAGGACTGTTACGCAACTTAAAACCTAGAGCACCATTTTCTTTCTAGAGGATATATAAGAAATATAAGAAATACCTGAGAGCTGTGTGGCTCTCCCTGAACTTCCAGGGATGGTGGTTATCCCACTTCAGTAGTGCTGTTTGGGGGGG
>NW_009215536.1:18542-19011 GCF_000690835.1 Fulmarus glacialis
CCGGGGGACACCGAGCTGCCCCAAGCCCTGAGGCACGATCGTGCTTATGAGAGACAGACACTCCTAGCATGAGGCCAGTGCTAGATGTGCTCCCCCTTGCCTCATCCAGTCCCCAAGAAAATGCCACTGACTGTGAAGCCTGTCCATGGCGATGTATTGCTTGCTTTATCTTTCCTGGGAGGCAGATTTTGCACGGACTGCACTACTCTGGTTGACAAGCTCGGCAGACCTTAGGAGACAACAGGCGCTGCCAGAAGAATAGGTTAGAGCAGAGGGTTGGGAGAGGGCCCATCAGTGTCTTGAATTATTTATCAACCCCAGTGCACTGGCATGCTTTACCCAGGAGAACCCAACTACTCTGAATGGTATTTCTGACACACTTTCAGCTCCGTACGTGCCAAGGAGCTGGACAGCTCTGTGTGGACCTTTAGGGCTGGGCAGCACCGTGCTCCCTTCTAGCAGGCCAGAA
>NW_009215536.1:19034-33128 GCF_000690835.1 Fulmarus glacialis
GTAGCGGGGAAAGAGGGATGGGGCAACAAGATCCCAACAGAAAGCAAACCACAGTGTGAAGTGGCTCTGTTGTGGCCCACGGTTGGCAGCTCTGGGCCATGCTGGGCCTGGGCAGTTGCACACATTGGCTATGGACTGTGCTGAGCCTTGGACACAGCAGTTAACCACGCTTCCTGTAGGGCTTAGCTTGGCATGTGCATCAGACACAGCCTGTGGCCATGGCCCTTCCTCTGGCCTTGTGTGGTCACTGTTGACTGCCACAATGTGATGAGGTGTCACCATGCTGTGACGGCCTGCTGCCAGACCAAGGTCTGGGGGAGCTACTTGGGATCACCTGGTAAACCCACCCTCAGCCGTTGCTCAGGACTGCTGGAGCCGGCAGCTCCCATGTGCCCAAGATGAAGGGCAAGAAGAGCTGCCAGTCTGGTGTCATCACTGCAGCACAAGGCCAGCTCCGTTATCCCTCCCTGCAAAAACTATGCTCTAGTGTTCCTCTACATGTCCACAGGCTTCCCTCAGACAACCGCCCTTGTGTCCCCAGGGAGAGTCTGAGGAGCACAGGGCACCTTGGAGTCATGTCTTTAAGGCTGAACTACTTTTGCACCAGTTGCATCAGCCCAGTTGCCAAGTTCCACAAAGAGCCACATCCAAACAGCTGACACAGAGGCACCATTGGCAGAACAGAGCAACCAGGTACAGGAGCCTCCAGTTCGTTTTGCTGCTACAGGAAATATGCCGCTGACATGTTCTCGGTCAGATTTGGCTCACTGGTGTCACATCTCCTTAACACAAACATACCTGAGCTCAGCCCACCTGGGCAACCCTTACTGTTGGGTGGGCAGAGATGAACATTTCTAGTTACATTCTGGAGAGGGTGCAGGTAAAGGAGAACTAAAGGAATAATGTCAATGTGCCAACGGAGGAATGGAGTTATTCAAAGCTATTTCCCGGGGGTGTTCCTTGAAAGGCAGAAATGTACATTCTTAGAAAACAACTGGTATTTATTGACTGACAAGAACACCAGCAGTGCAGACACTAGTGCAATACTGGACAACACAGCCACATACACAAATATGCATGTTTTAATCAAAAGGATTATATAAAAAACTAGGACAAGGTACAAGCAGGACTGTTAGGCAACTTAAAACCTATAGCACCATTTTCTTTCTAAAGGATATATAAGAAATATAAATAACATCCATACTTCTTATCACACAAGTTGTACATCTTGAGGTAGACAAATGTTTTGTTTCCCTTAAAGCACAGCCTTTTTTTTTCAAGTGACATACTATGTTGTCGCAAATTGGCCTTCCAGTCTTACACAAGGTGTCTGAGGGTGTAGAAGTGGCTATTGCATGAGTGGGGTTTGTTACTCTGCTCATTAGTGTTTCTTGGCTTACATGGCCCTCTTTGTTGATCTAATAAAGCACCCCTGACCCCAGCATTGCACTGCCTTTCTATCACAGCAATAGTGCTGCACGGATCCCTGGTTAAGCCTCAAGGAATTACTGGTGTCTAATCATTTCATGGGGCAGCCTCCAGATACATGATTTCTTCCCAAGCATGTTCAGCTCTTCACTTGGGGATGGTGGGGTCCATCCACACCAGAACTTTATACACTTCAGTAACATTTTTCTGATGGATTGTTATTTTCCTCCTGTATTAAGCATGCTAGATCCACTACTACCAAACCCAGCACCACAACACATCAGGAGAGGCAATAAAAACTGGACTAGGAAGTACACACAGGGACAGGGAGTAACCTGTGTCTGCAGGGCAGCCCTCGTGTGGGTAGCGAGGATCCCATCCAGCTAGGAGTATTAGAGCTATCACTGTTCTTAGGTTACTTGGATCTTAGGTTCAGAGGAAAGGATTCATCCTGAATCAAAAAACTATACAGGAAAGCATGTGCAGCTCAGATTTTTACCATTGATAGTCATGTTAAGGTACATTGTGCTTGGAAAAGAATTGTTTTATAGCCATGGCATAAGCTTTCACCTTTGCTGCTGAAAAGATTTCCACGTAAAGACTTAAGTGCGATCCCATTATATCTCCAGCCTGTCATTCCAGTAACTTCTTTGCACACATAACCAAAGAGGCGGCACATCCACTGGATTTGTAGTACATCATAAGGTGTGCAGCAAAATTAAAAAGCTCACACACAGATCAAATGGAGGCCCAGGTCTTCACATCCCATATCTCCAGGAGGTGGCGAAAGAGCTTTACTCAAGATGATGCTTGGTCTTGATTCTTGAAGAAAATACAATTCAAACCTAAGAATACTGAATGCCAAACAGACCCAAGTTTTGCTTCCTGGTCACACAAAGACTCCCATTGCTGTTAGTTGAAGTAAATCACATTTCTGAATATCAACCCAATTTACCTCAAGTTTGGGTGATAAAACAGCCCTGGATAACTGAATGGGGAAAAAAAAAAAAAGGAAAAACAAGTTATCTGCCTCAAGGAAACCTTTTCACTCCCTTATCTGTAGCACCATTTCTAAAAGGCTTAGTATTGAAGGATACTAGAAGGAGTGATATCAACATTGCCTCAAACTCAAAATATGCTCAAGTCTTTTCCCCAGACCTCATATGGGGCATTTTAAATTATTTATTTCCCATCAGTTTTCATTGTTTGGTTCCCAGACTGAGAGAGGCTGGCTGTTCTGACTGGCAGGGGTTGAACAGAAAGCTTTTCAGCTGTGACAGGGAGGGGTTGAAATAGGCTTTGAATTAAGCTTGCAGAGCAAAGCCAGAGGACATCAGACTTCCCTGTCCAGACTTGGCTTAACAGCTAACAACCAAAATTTACTGCAGTCAAGTGCCAAACCTCCATATTCAACTGAGCCCAAACTCACCCCAAGAATACCAGAGGATGAACCATCTCTTCCTCAGATCTTCTCCATATTCACCATTTCTCAAGCAGCTCTAAGCCATGCAGGGCAAGGAGCTGCAGGCACAAAAGTCCCCTTTGATACATGAAAAAAGAGTACTTAATTTTCCCCTGAAATATCTTTTTGTCCAGTTCTTATTCAACAATTCCTGTGTGGTGCCAGGACTTCCAGGCACAACTTCACCTTTCAATTTACTTTGTTTGCATTATTCTCTGACTTTAATAAAGTTCTTGTGAGATCCCCATGGGACTGTGCTAACCCAACACTCAGGACAAAGGGCAGCTCCACCTCATAGTTGCTGGCAGCAAGACTGGACAAAAACATGGTATGGCATAGACACTGCCAGTTTCAACAGATCACGGCTAAACGGTAACACAGATCACTGCTAAAAACCTCCACTGCTAGACATAATCCCTGCACATTTCACAGATGCTAGTGTTTGCAGTGGCAAGGGACTTGGTGACACCACCTCAAAAGCATGAATGTCCATATGACATGGGCTCTGCACACAAAAACCAAGATTTTTTGCAAGTGCTGCAAAGCAGTATCTAATTCTGCCTTAAATGTGTCATCTTTGCCTGAAAGAGTGCCAAAGGACTAATTCAGTCCAAAATAGCCACACTGAAGGGGCTTGATCTAGTTGCCCAAATAAAGATGTCTAGTCCCCTTGCCACAAACCTGTCCTTCAGCTCCCACTGACGTCAGTATTTCAGCTGCAAAGGACACAAATAATTGAGGTTGCAAGTTCTATTAGTCTGACCATATTCCCCTCCGCGTAAATAATCATCTTACCATCCTTCTGGTCTTGGTTTTGAGTGTGTTGTACAAAACACCTAACATGCCTCTGAAATGCATTCACCTACTGCTCGAAGCATTGCAACATTTGGAGCCAGATAAAGGATATTACTAAAATAACACTTTGTACTGTGAGGAAGCCAGGCTTGCCTTTGGATGGGAAAACTAGCCTACAGATTTGAAATGCTCTTGACAGGAAAATGAAAGGTGTTAGTAACATGTACTTCCTTCCACGCCAACTCCAGAGCAGGACCAGGTGATTGGAGAAGACTAAAAGACTTACCTACGTGTCTGTTCTTATGTGGGTTTCTCCTCTCTTTTTTAGAGGAATAGTACAGAAGAGTGAGTCTGAGCAAGACAAAAAGCTTCACTTTGAAATGAGTACACTCTGCAGGTACCTGAAGGGTACTCAAAGGGCCCTACGAAGACCAGCCAGGTCTGGGGAGGCTCCTGTTTAGCCTGTAGCCCAACAGCCACCTCAGCCAAGCTCCAAACTCTACTGTTACTGGAGTCACTGCGGAGGGGAGAAAACAGATTTTCACTTATGTGTGAGATGGATAGTAGATCCTCTCCAACAGGTCCAAGCTGAGTTTGGAGGGCAGGAGTACATCAGAGCTTCACAGACCTGCTCCCGGTGTGCAGCCTGACAGTTCCTACTGCAAGAGTCAACCACGATGCTGCTCAGCAGAGTCACTTGGAGTTCAGTGAACACAAAGCTCTTAAGAGAAGACCTAACACTCAAAGTAACACAAACAGCCTGCTCTTTTAAGAAAAAGAGAGCAGATTCATAACCCCTCACTGGGATGCAGCCGTCAGCAGGTGACACTGACCCAGATAACATTACTGGGAGGTAACCAAAGTGTTTTTTCTTCTTTAAACAACTTCATGGCAAAGCTGCAGACAGAACCTACTAAGCCATTGAAAGCCAGTTCTATCCCGAGTTCTTGCCTGCGGTGACCTTGTGCAAGTCCTGTTGCCTGATCTGCACAATGCATGAATCCCAACCTGCAGTGATGCGTCTGCTGGAACCCCCTTAGTTCATTTCGTCAACATTAGCCCAAAGAGGAAATAAAAAGAAACAAGACCATCAAGAACACTTTCCACCACCTAGGAGCATCCTAGCTGCCCTCAAATTATGACATCTGGGTGTGGAGAATGGATTGTGCATGCCCAGAAATTGTTGGCCAGTGGACAACTGAGAAGTGCAGCTTTGATAAAAGCAAGAGGACAGAGTGGTGTCTCTTCCACTTGCTTCCCAAAGCTGTGCTTCCCTTCTCCTCCCACTGAGTCCCAAGCCCTGTTCAAATGAGAACGTTCCATGCAATGGCATGGGATCCCCACATAACACTCCTGTGACATGGTACTCCCTTGCTCTCCGATGCTGGGACAAGCCAGGAGGTCAGTGGGGCAGGTGGCTTGAGATCAATAGTGTAGAGCAGAGCTAGTTCTTTTTTCACTTCACCTATGATGCCTGTTCCTAACAATTTTAACTCATTGGGATGTTTTTTCATTGAGTGCTCAACATTGAGACTCGTGGGAAGATTTCAACTCCAAAAAGATTAAAAGCAACATGTAAATAATCGTCTGCTCAATATTAATTTCTTGGGTATTTAGGAGGTAAAAAAAAAAAGGCCAATTAACCCAATTTGCAGTATTATGCCTGTCATAAGCATTTTAATTCAGTTCAAGTCAACTTGAGCCAGGAAAAGGATAAAAAGGAATAAGCCCATTAAAAGACCTGTAGCTAGCCAAAGGGAAGGTGTTAGTGGCCTCTAAACAGCCAGTTAATGGCTAGATCTGCTCTGAGACAGTTCTTTTCCATCCTTTTATGAAGTAGAAATCAAAAATAGTTGTAAAAAGCAAAGGGCAACAAGGTCAAAATAAAGAGACTGTGAGTACACACTCATCACTGCAAAGTAATTATTCAAAGCATATGTAAATGAACAAATGAGTTGCCTGACTTCAGCATACCCACACTCAAGAGCTGGACCACACAGGTGAGATCTTGCTGCTTGTTAGGAGAACTCAATCACATTGAAACCTTGCCCAATTCAGCCTATGGATCAGCCCATCTAAACAACCAAAACCAGCACCTTCATCCATTACATTGCCAATGAATTTTGATCTGAGCTTAAAGATTTAAATATTCTTTTCAGCACCAGCCCATCTCCACACTGGCATCCTGCTTGCTGCTTTACAACCATTACCAAAACTGAGTAAATACAGCAGCTTTGTTATCTCTGGGACTGTCCAGAGCCGCTCACAGTACAAACGCTCTAACTGCTGCTGCAGGATTAACCAGGAGGAGCCCTGCAGGAGGCAAATACACTGCCAAGCACTGTAATAGAGCTCAACATCCAGACAGGTTGTGCTACACCCCTCTTTGTGGACCTGGTGGCCAGGTCAGGGACTGCCTCACTGCCTCTAAGACACAACCAGAGAAACAAAATTGTTTCTGTTGTGTTTAACTTAAAGTTAACTAGAAAAACACGACTCAAAGTCAGGGGATCACAACTCCGTAATGGGCTGTGCTCCTTCCCCCAGGTCACCTTCTCTCATGCCAGATGCCTGCATTGTCTAGATATATCTAACTCCTCAGTGCAGAGATTGTCACTCATGACTTGCAAATTTTTACGATGCCCCAGTTCCTGGGGTTCCTAATTCCCTTTCAGAAATTTTACCTGTCATTAGCACAGGGCAGAACTATGGGATGTGATGCACCCCGAGCACCAGGGCAAAAAGTGATACACACAATACAAAAAGGCGACTGATAGTTTGATTCGGGGAGGGAGAGGGAGGAAAAGAGATGCATAACTGGCATCATCACCCTGGATCCACCACCATAAAATAAGCCCCTGCAAGGCAGCACGCTGCAGAGGGGTAACTTCACAGGCCTCAGCTGAGTTCCTGTGATACATGCACTGTAACAGGCAATTCCAGGTCTCCAGTGTACAGCAAGGTTAAAACGTGGTTAAAATGCACTTGAAGTCTAACGTCCAAACTATAGACCTGGAGATGATGGACATGAGCTCCATCTGTTTGTAAACTGGTATTTCTGAGGCACAATTCTTGCATCAAGGTGAGACTACTCAACAGTGTGTCTTTGAGTTCAAAGCAGAAAGGATTCAACCAGCTCCCAGAGAACAGCACTGAAAACCCGCTGCTGCCAGAGTCCTTTTGCCTTGGTGCAGGAACACGGCTGTCCCTGCTCCATCAGGATCCAGTCTCTGGTTAGTTGCCTCCCCGGTCTGTTAATTCTCTTCTCTCCAGGAACCAGGGTGCAAACCCTCAGTATTTCAGTGTCACCACCTCAATGCATTTACATAAGTGCAAGTGAGGGATGGAGGAGGGGGATATTCCTGCAGATGAGAGTACAAGTTTTAGCTCAAGAGAGATATTTTTGACTGCTTCAGTGTTCCTGCTGTCCCCACAGGACGCCCACTCTCTGTCCCTCCTTCCTGATCTAATACCTGACAAAACCTCTGGTTTTCACCCCTCATACAGGGGCTCTCCCCAGATCGGAGGATCTCAACATTGAGATAATAGGAGCACTGGACATTTTTGGTGTTTGCCTTTGCCCTCACCCCACAGCAGAGAATCATGTCTGTCTCTCCCTACTGCTTTCTTGTACTCTAGGACTTGTCTTGACCCTCTAGCACTGACTTTACTGCTTGCAGCTGTAGACCACCTCTTCCTGCATGCACTGTTGGCACTCAACGTAGCAACACCACTGCACTTGACAGTGGCAAGAGAAGGTAACCAGCCGGCTCTGGGTGTTATAGCCTCGTCCACAGCACATGCTGTCACAGTTGCCTTCCCGAGAGCAGGTCCTCCCAGCAGTTCCCAGGGAGTATTTGCTGGGACGACAGAAACTGGGGGAGTCTTCCACGTACACCAGATCAGTAGAGCGGGGCGAAGCAGGGTGCTTGGGGGAATGGCTGTGTCTCTGTGGGCCAGCCAGCTCCGAGTGTCCCACAGCATCATTGGTGGTGCTGAAGACCTTGATGGCATCATCGTAGCGCAGCTTCAGCAGTCGTCCAATCTCATGGAAAGGCGAAAGCTGTTTCCAGCATGTCCGGACAGCACATGAGCCGGAGACACCATGGCACTTGCATGTGGTTTTGAGACCGTTTTTCACAGCCTGATGAGGAAGAGAAGTGGTAGTCATTATCTGCCAGGACCATGAGCCTAGTTCTGGGTAGAGGCAACACCTCAGATTGCAGACAGCCTGGAAGTACTTCAGTTTTATTGGTATTATTCCTATTTTATGGAGGAAAAAGTAAAAGAAAAACAAACAAACAAACAAACAACAGAGAAATGGCTACAGAGTTGACTGGTGAACCAGAGAGTAGAAAGCCTGAATGAGGACAAATGGCTGAGTACTGAGGCCAGTCAAATTCTTACTAAGCCTATTTGGAATAGCAGGAGTAGTCAACCATGAAACGGAGTATCTCCAGCATGGTGGATTCCCTTTGGTATATTCAAATCAAGATAGTGCTCTAATCAAACAAGTAATTGGACTCAGTAAATGGAAAACAATGATAAGTCAGTAGCCTGTAACATACAGGCCAAAATGCTTGATTTAATGGTCTCCCTGACCCAAACTTGTGACATGACTAGTTCCATAGCAAATCGCCAGCAGACTCATAATTGATCTCAAGTGTGTCAACCCTTAATCTACTTCACACGTCCCACCAGCTCTGAAGCTCTAGCTGTTCTCAAAACTCCCTGTGGCTGTGGCATAACCCACGGGGTAATTCAGCCATTGAGTTTTACAGCTGTCACTCAGCCCCTGATGCCACTAGAGGATACAGGATGCCACTATGACACTCAACATGCAACTCCTCACACCAGAGTTCAGGAGACTTTCCAGGGAGCTCTCAGTACCATAAGGTCCACGACACAGTGGTAAACAAGTCTGGTTTGTGAGTAGGGGCAGTGAATATCCTTCTCACAAACAGCCTTGGCTGAGGATGGGTTAGAAGACTTGCATTGAGTCCTAACTTCTTTCTAGGCCTGCTGCTGCAGCTCCTCACCTTGATGCCAACATTGGTGTTGTGGATGTCCACCTTGGCCCGCAGGTCTTTGCCAATCCTCTTCTGACCCAAGAATTTTTTCAGGAACTTGGTGCTGTATTTGAGGTTGTCTCCACAAACGCCCCATTGCCAGGCCTTGCGGTTCTCCAGGTCTGGGGAGTCATCGCAGGTGCAGCGCTCCATGCGCCCAGCACTACACGCTCTGGCCAGGGAGTGGGTGAGAGCTGCGGAGGACACTGCATAGAGGAAGGCAGTTTCCTTAAAACCTGCACAGGAGAAGGATTAGGAGAAGGTAGGAGCAGGAAAGGCAAAATAAGGTGTTTATCCACCTCACTGGCTCTCCTGACTGTCCATGAACTAAAACCAAGCACAATACTTAGAAATACAAAGAGACAAAACTCTTCCATAACCTGCACACCATTCCTAGCAGAGAATCTCAATACCATGTTTGAAGTAACTGGTGTAGTAACACACCAGTCTCACCTGGTTGCTGTGACTGATTCAACATGGAGCCAGGAGACCACTCATGAATAACGGGATGGGTGGCAATAGCCAAACAGCCCTGGGAAAATAACTGCAAAAAGCGACAGTCATGAAACTCCATTTGTCCTCACCCCCACCACAGAGCTGATCGGTGTGAATAGAGACTGTCACTGAAATCATGTTGCGGCTTAAAATCAGGAAATATTGAGTAGAGACTGAAAAAACATTTTAAAAATCTGACCCGTTATTTTAAAATGTTTTTACCTGGGACTGTGCTGCCACAGTATGGTAGTATTTCATATGGAAAGATCACAAGTAGTTTGGTTGGGAAAGGTTCTATGTTGAAGGACATCTTGGGCAAGAAGGATGAACTCTCCTGCACATGAGTGGATTTTCTGACTTCCCTGTAAATTCCCAGTGACTGCGGTGATGCTTTCTGAAGCTATTCTCCTTTCTAAAGCAGGCTTCCCAGCTTGGCTGCATTTGCCCTGAGGTATGTAACCATGACACACCATGACATTTTAACCAGGAAAGAAAGTACAGTGCCTGAATAGAAATTCAGTCTGAAGACATGGAATCAGATAGGAATGGGCATGTTGATATGGCACCCATGAGCTCCACAGAAGTTCCAGAAAACACTGATTGACACAAATCTGACCTAAACCCCAAAATATTTTGGTTTGATTTTTTCTTTCCTCTCCTATTTAATCCAGGGGAAAATCTTAACATTTCCTCCAGAGTTTATTTGCAGAAATTAAAACTATTAATAGGAAATTGCTTAACAAGTCCACAATTTAGGAAGTAGAGCAAGGAAGAGAAAGACAGATGAGTGATCAATAGCTCAGCGTGCAGGGATGGATAAGATTCGCCAAAATAGAAACATTTTGGTTTATGAAAAATAGAACACTTTCACATTGCATGGAAGGAAACACATTGAAGCAAACAAATATTCCGCATTGGAAAATGCCAAATTTCCTTCCACATCAGAAGGAAACAAATCTGTTTCCCCCAAAAATGGAAGAGAGAGGGAGAACCACAGAGACCTGACCTCGTCTTGCAATTAGCCCTGCTTTGAGCAGAGGTTGGAAGGGACCTCTAGAGTTCATCCAGTTCAACCTCAAATCTTTCCATCATTTTGTTCCCTCAAAGAATTCCCAGATCAGACCACTGACAGCTGAGATCTGGGTGAAGTCACCATAAATCTGACCAGAGAACAAGACAAAGAGTTCTTCTGATAGCTATCAGTGAGAAGAATGAAAAATGGACTAATCATGAACATAATGGAGAGGCTGCATTAGCAACTTCAATATAGACTTCATAGGAGCTCGTTGGAATTCCAGAATTTTAGATGAAACATCTAGCAACAGTATGGATGTGGATGAGAGAGTCAAGAAAATGCGGAGGAGATCAAGGAGGTCAATCAACAAACTGCTTCCTACTTCACCATTTTAGTTGCTGTATCACTGGGACAAGTAACTTGCAGCTAAGCTCTCTGGTTGATGATGCTCTATAAAATCTCTCAGGGTACTAGAATAATAATGAAAAAATGTCACCAAATCCATCAAAAGTTTTGGAAAAGCTGATATGGGACACAGTCAATACAGATTACGGATAGCAAGATGATGCTCACACGTTTTCAAACAGTGGCTAACCCAAAAGAAGGATATAAGAGATGATAAGGTACATTTGAGATCCTAAAACTGAAAAATTATTCCGGTAGCTAATCTCCAATTGCTTACCAGATTCCCAATATCCTATCTGACATACTGATACCAGAAGAGAGGATAGCATTTTAGAAACACTTTCCCATACCATATAAAGCTAGCAGTACCAGTCAGCTCCACATACCCTGCTAAATCTGACTTTGTGGAATACCACACTGCTTCTGCTATTTCTGAACAGTGATGGTTTGGTTTCTTCTGTGGCACTCCACGTAAGTGCTGGCCAGATTTCAACCCACTTGAAATCAGAGACCATTGCTTGTGGTCAGGCCACTGCAGACAGCAGTAACTGACGATAACGAGCATACTTTCAAATCGTCTCCTTCTTCTTCCCCCCCCACCTCCTTTTATGGCAAAGGTTCAATGTCACCAGGCTGCCAAATGCTTGTCTGAAAAGTCTAATATGATTCCTTCTACTTATTGTTATAAGGGACTGATCACTGCTTAATTGTTTAATTCACAAATCACGAGTAAAGGAAAAACTGAATGGTCCTTAAGTCCTTGTGGAATAACAATGAGTAGCAGAGCAGCTGTAGAAGCTGGATTTTCAGTAGGACATAGCACAAATGAGCAGGGATCAGCTCCAACAAACATGATTTGAGAAGATCTAAGTGGAGGTTTCTCCATGTGTCCTGGGTATCTATCCTCCCACTATGTCAATGGAGCTCTTGTCACCACAGCCAGTGGAGCCTGGACCCGATGCCCAGGCTGTCAGGGTCTGGTTTAGGGATGAGTCAATCTCCTGACCACATTGAGTTGCCAGTGACTATAATGAAATCTTAAACACTCAATGCAAGGGGGAACATCTAAATGCAGATGTCTTTGCTTGTCAGTTTGGTTGCAAACATCCAGCAGAGAGTTGAATTCCAAGATGTTGAAGCAAGCCAGCTCCCCCTGGTAGGACCTTGCACATGTCCAAGTCTTCCCCTGAGCTCTCTGGAATTATTTCTTAGCTCAGCAGCCAATAAATACAGAAGGAAGTTTGCTGCAATGGCAAGACACTGTTCCGTGGTGTAGTGTGCTCTAGACCACAAGTAAAACTATAATAGGAAGAGTTTAGCCATCTGGTGATTCTGCCAAAGGCAAGATGCTCAAGGTCAGAGATTTTTCAATGCTACAATAAAGATAGTGTGAGCATTTCAGAGCAAGTGGAAGAGACATTTCTCTGGGGGGTGGGGGAACAAACAAAAAACAAACAAACAAAAAAAAATCCAAAAAAACAAACAAACAAAAAAACAGAGCAGACCAGAAAGCTATAGAATTGTAGAAAGATTTAGGATGGAAGGTCTTCTCAAGGTCTTTAGTACAACCTCCTGCTCAAAGCAGCTAACTCCAATGCCAGATAAAGTTGCTCAGGGCTTTGTCCAACTGAGTTCTCAAGATCTCCAGTGATGGAAATTATACGTCTCTGAGCCACCACTACTGTGCTGTACCATTCCTAGATCCCTCGTGACATCAATGAAACCATGGCTTAAAGGTCAAAGAATCTGACCAGCATGAAGCAAAGAAATGGATTGATGGAGGGAAGGATTGTAGAGTGCTCGTTTCTCAAGAAGGATTTTTCTGAGTGGCTGGATCTGAGTTGTCTTTGCTATAGGTATTTCTTTTCCCCAAAACACCATGTTGTTTGAGATTAAATACTGCTTACCTGACCGCCAGCAGCAATTGACTGCCTTTAGGGCAAACCTTAGAAACAAAAAGATCATCATTGCTTTACAAACTTTATATAAAGACACCAACTGCCACCGTGCAACAAGATGGCTTGAAATGTCTGTCCAGAATAATTTTAAATCTACCTATTTTCATGGATTTTTAAAGAAGTGGAGAAGGAATGCAGAAGGATTTTGCATAGATCAGTGAAGAGTAATAGCCATCATAATCGACTGCAATAGTCATAGAGGGATTGTAGGTTATGCAAAAGGAGTTTCCCAGTTGTATCCAGAGGAGTGTCAATGTAAAACAACAAATGGTGCAGACTGTGAAAATAAATCTGGCATTTCAAAAACCAGAAAGCCCTTGGCATTCTTTTTACTTACTAAAAGTATGTGAATACAGGAAAAAAGATGTTGGCGTCTGTAGAAGCAAGAAACGCATAGGTGATCCCAATCAGCCACAGAAGATTTTCAGTTGTCACTGCAAATTAAGTGTGCCTTTTCACCTATTACAAAAATGAACCATCTCACCACGACATGATATTTTTTCCCCTCTTGCACTCATAAGACCATTAAAGACAGTTAAAAAGCGTGTGTTTTTCTTTACGGTTTCTCTAGGACCATGGCAATATCAAATGATTTAATAATTTCTAAAACTCTTCATCACTACTTGGGTGAAAGGAGCATAGTCCATTGTCTGGCCAACAATTTCCAAGGCAGCAACAAAACAGCAGTAGGAATATGTGAGAAACAGATCAAAGCTGGCAGCTGAGAGCGTTCATGTTTTTTGTGAAAGAAACTAACCTATTTGCAAGTTAAAGGAAAATGAGAACTAATAACTGCTTCCAGCCAACTGTCCTTTCATATAGGAGATGTATATAGCATACTTTTCTGTATTAAATCATCATTTGATCCTTAAGATTGTGTAATAAAAGTTTTCAAACACTTATCCTCATCTGCCAAAACAGGTTTTAAATTACAGGTGATATTTTATTTTGTCAGTCAGGAGTCCATGGAAATGTTGAGGCATGCCACCACGAGATAATTAAATGTTTTCCAGCTATTTGAAGATGAGGATTATTCAATTGTCATTTTCAAGTTTTTTGAGGTTGATGAAGGTACAGATGTCAGAAAGTCACTCAAAATGAACAGCTTCTTGCAGAGTGTGCTAAAAAATCCACAATAGAGCCTTGCAATGAAGTAAATCTGATCTTGTATGTGCTGGTTTACTAAAATATTAACTTAATACTTACTTTAATAAAAATTGATAATTTTAAATGGTAATGTTAAAAAGTTTCAATCCCAATGCTAATTAAAATTAACATTTTAATTTTATCAAAGTTAATATTGGCTTATTCAGCCCCTTTTTTTTAAGACATTAACTTACTAAACATTATCAAAGGACTGAAACTCAGTAATACTGAAGACTGGAACTCAGTAAATGCTACTAAACGTTACTGAAGGGCTGAAACTCAGTAACAGGCTGGTCAGGTGTGTTTGGATGAGGACAGGTT
>NW_009215536.1:33143-33707 GCF_000690835.1 Fulmarus glacialis
GTGCATGCTCTGGGAACTTTTAGTAAGAAATAGTTTCAGGGTCTATCTTCATTCTATTTTTCTCAAACTGTTATAATTTAAAGGATTTATTATGGTCCTTCCTACCTCAAATACAGAATTTACAGAACATTTTCTTCTTCTAAAGCCTTCTGTGAAACAGAAGCCAATGGCTCTTCTGTCCACTCTGTCTGAACTTCTGCAGAAACTCCAAATATATGTGAGAGAGTCTTAGGAGATATTTGTAGACATGCACTGAAATCAGCCTTAATGCTGATAAATAGCTTTTTCAAACAGTAAATTAGGATTAAATTCGGTATCTGAGAACAGCAGAGATCTACATACGAAAATATCCAAAGAGCTGAGAAGAGTCTTTTCTTAAAATGTCCCTTGACATAAAGCACTAACCCTTACTTTTCACAGTATCATCCCTGATTGCCAGCCTAGGAAACTCTGGTCTCGGACAAAAATCCAGAAGCCAAGGGTGCGAACTTCCTTCTACTTTTCAATCTGTGACAAATCGCACAGGAAAGATGAGGATAAGGCATATTTTCATAGAATCATAGA
>NW_009215537.1:0-1911 GCF_000690835.1 Fulmarus glacialis
ACCAAACCGCAGGCAGGACTCGAGTGGGCGTCTCCTAAATCCCCGCGTGTTAACCCAGAGCTCTCCAAGCTGCCTCGAACCATCAAGTAGCTAAAACCCACGGCCCCAGATAACATTTGGGGCTGAGGGCCTGCCAGCGTGGGGGGAAGAGCCAAGCCCCCCCCGGCTGAGCCCGACGCAGCTCCTGGGCCCCCCGTCTCTGAGATGCTGAACGCGGAGGGGATTGCAGGCATCAGCCTGGCGAATTATGAAAGTCAGGATTAAAGGGGAGGGGGGGAGCAAAACACCCCGGACGTTTTTTGGCAGGCGATGAAAGGGAGGTTTAGTAGCAGCCGCCCGCTTGGAGGGGGGGGGGGGACCAGTCCGACTCCCGCCCGGGCTCCCCAGGACGGCAGCCACGGTGCATCCCCAGCGCAGCCACCTTCTCTCTCCTCCCTGCAAAGCAGGAGGGACCCATGTGCCTCCCGGGCATCCTTGCTGCTTCTCTGGGCAAAGGGAGGGAAGGAAAACTCTCTCCAGCTGGGAAACCTGCGGGGAAAATGCAGTTTTAGAGCATCGCCTGCCGGCGCGGGTCAGGGAGCTGCTGCTACCAAGGAGAGAGAAAAGAGGCTTCAGCTGCTTTTCAGTTGCCTTCAAGCCAGATTTAGCTCTGCGGCCGGCCACAGATGGGGCTGCGTGGCCAGACCGCCTGTGAGATACAATCTGAGATCTCGCAGTGAAGCCGGAGACTTTAGTTGCTAATAGAGATACAGCAAATTAACCGAACTTAATTCAGAGGGTCACCACACAATGCTTCCACCTGTTTTGCTGTGGTTCTGCCATCTGCCACCCCTCCACCTGATGCAAAAGAGGCTTTTTTCCCTTTCTCCTGACGCCGTGGGCTTCGTTAAGTCGTGTCATATCTCATCAGGGCTGCAGCGGCGGGACAATGGGCAGTGAGAGCCGAGCTGAGGGAACATATGCAAACTTTTGGAAGCTTTCCTCGCCAGAGCCAACGCAACCGAGGGGTTACTTAAACCGCTCTCTATATTCTGCTACGGAAAACTGTTTCATATCCAGATCTTGTTTTCCAAATGGCTAATTAAGTGATTCTGCAAGCAGCGTATCGAACGCCGCTCTGCATCGCTCAGCTGCACTCACCGGCACGCTGCACCACGCTTCAGCAAACACCGCCTTGGAAAAACAGCTGCTGCTGTTTATGAGCTGAAGAAAAACGCCAACACAAGCAAGCCTTTAAAGCACACGCTGCCAAAAGCTCCGCAAGGGACCACCAAGGGTCCCGTCTGCAGCCCCGGCCCGACGGAGCCTGTGGGCCCGTGCCAGCTCGCAGCCCAGGTTGGGCAAGCGTTTTGGCACTCGCCGCGGGAGGATGGAGGCTTTTAGGTGCGACAGCTGAGAAAGCGTGATCTTTGACACAGCTCCCATAAGAAGAAATCCTCCCCGGAGGTCTCCCAGGCTGAGACGGGCCATATGGCAGCAAAAGTAAGTTCCCGGAGAAACCCCCGAGTTCAGCCCCACGCCTGGAAACCCTACGGAGGGGCCGGCGAGATGCTGCCCGCCTCGCTGGCAGCCAGCTGGCCCGGGGGGCCTGGGGGAGTAGGTCTCCTCTGCCGGGCTCAAACACCCACGGTTTAGCTAAGTCAGCATCAGAAGAGCAAGCTTGAGCACCCAGCTGCAGAGCGGTCTCGTGGCTCTGGCCGACACGAAGCATTGCTTCACCGTAGCGGCCGTCGAGAAGAGTCCAGCGCGGCTCCCCCCGTCGGGGATATTTGCAGGGGGGAAGCGCTCGCAGGGTCGTTTGCAACGTCACTGCCACCAGCAACGCACTTGGCCTCAGGTCAGCAAGCCCAGGCTCTGGGGCAGGAGCCTGCCAGCAGGCGCAGCACGGCTGAAACGCCACCGTCCCCGCCG
>NW_009215537.1:2087-2436 GCF_000690835.1 Fulmarus glacialis
GCGGGCGCACCACGCCTGAACCCCCCCCTCCCCCGCCGCCGGTGCAGTCAGTCAGGATAACTCTGTAACTTCGGACTATTACAGGCTTCAGACTGCGCTCAGGAAAGGTATTTCTTGCAAGTATTAGCACAGGCTGCAACGCCTGTGACTCACCGGGAAATTATAATGGGGCCTAGCAGAAGACAAACTGGAGAGAGGGAAGAGATCGCTCCTCGCAGCAGAAGGATGCACGCCGAGCTGCAGCTGCCAGAAACACCGGCCGCGCTCCGGAGCTGCTGCTTGCCTTTCCTTACCGCTCACGTCGGGAAAGGTGCCGGCCGCCCCCCTGCTGGCGCCCCACCACGCCAAG
>NW_009215537.1:2561-3589 GCF_000690835.1 Fulmarus glacialis
TGCCTCCAAAGTTTGGGGTTTCCTGGCAGGCTGCCTTACTTTTCCTGGCCAGCGAGGCTGGAAGTGAAACGACGCTATTTACTACACTCAGAGCATGCATTTTAAGACTCTGCTGCTTTATTTCCCTCCTCTAGGTCCAACGCCGGTGCCCCGAATAGTACAAGAGACGGTGGGGTGTCCTCTAAGGCAAGGCTTGGGGTAACCCCCACCCCGGGCAGGGGTCTGGTGGGAAGGTCTCACCCTGCTTCTGACCTCCCCCAGGCAGGACGAGGAGGAGGCAATTCAAAACCAACAAAAGATGTCCCAGCAGCCGCACGGATCAGAAACCGCGTCCCAGGAGACGCCGCAGACGTGAAAGCCGGAGCCTGTGCGAAGGAAACTGTGAGTTCCTGGAAGGACAGTGGCACGCAGAGGGCAGCGGCCCCCCTGCTCCCGTCCCCAGCGTTGCTCTCCAGGGCTGTGGGTTAAATCACATTGTGCAAGCCGGGACCGGCGCTGTCTGCAGCCCGCGGGTCCCTCCCACCTCCCCAGTTGACTCTTGGCATAAACGCAGCGACGCTGGTGCTGTCATGAACTGCAAAATGCGGCTCGTAGCACGACACCGAGGGATCGCCGCGTCACATTCCTGGTGAAAACCATGTGTCAAAACACTGTTTGCTTTCACCACTGCCAGTGCTACAGATATTTCACAATATCGTGTGCTGAGGTTTTGAAGAGCCGGTGAGGTTATTTCCCGAGCGTCGAAGGGGAACAGCAAGAGTGCAATCTTTGCGGTTGCAGGGAAGACGGACAACTTCATCCTAATTGTGAATTCAAAGGGAAACCTGTGGTCTCTGGAGGCCCAGTGGGTGCCAGCGCCGGGCTGCTCCGACAACAGCCCAGTGCAGAACCAGGCTCAGCCTTGCCTGGCCAGGCTCTGCCCCGCGCTGCTGCCGGCAAAGCCAGAGCGAGGTGCAGGACCGCCGCGGTGGGGACGCACCCGGCCGTCGCTCACCCGTCACCCGGTGGGAGGTACTCCCGTGGCCTCT
>NW_009215538.1:0-6804 GCF_000690835.1 Fulmarus glacialis
CCCCAAGCCTGTAGCGTTGCATGGGGTAGACAGCACTGACAATCTGTGAGGGGAACGTTCCCTTTTGAGGGTTATACTTGGTTCAGGAAAGCAGAAGCTGAGCCCAGCTGAGCTGGATGGGAACACTGATGTTGCCTTTGTAGCTCTCTGTTCAAGGCAAGTGGTGATAGGATTTTTGTGGCCTCAGACACAAGGCTACCAGTAAATGTTAGCATCATTTGTTATTCTCGGACCTGGCAGAGCAGAAAAGAAGGTCAGGATGAGGACGATGATCTGCTGTCAGTGCAGTGAGGCTGGAGCAGAATTGCTGCAGGGCTCCGGCACGTCAGGATTGAGTTGCGCTGGCAGAGCATGCGAAAACCAAGGGCACCCATAGCAGTGGGTGCTGCAGGCCAGCATTACAGCTCTGTGGGTAAGTCTTCTTTACGTACGTGGTTTCCCACTGTATATAAATACTTAATTTCTCCTGTAATTGCAAAAAACTACACTGACACACACACACACACCCCCCAGTTAGAAAAGACTCGGTGTGAATGAACAGGTCTTGCTGGGGGCACGTTGGAAGTATCCTGCTTGGCTTTTAGTCATGCTACAGGAAACCAGATCCCAATTTCAGCTCATGTAGTTATTTCAGGCAGAAGTGGTGTAAACTCCTTACTATTATAAATGAAAATACAGAAAAATTCTCACCCATGGTTTTATCTAGAAATTTAATCCTGACTGTTTTCTGTATCGGACCAAACATGGACGTCTGTCTATCTTCAGCATCAGATAAGGGCCAGTTAGCCTGCTCTTTTCCCTGCCTTCGCCTCTTCTCTTTTAAGGCAAATGGTGACAGATCCTGAATACACCTTACTTAAAACCAGAGGGACAAAAAAGTTATGGCAACTGAAGGACACAGTCCAGCCAGTCACAGAGAGCGAAATGGGTTGATACCTGCTTTTGTTGTGTCATTACTTGGGGAATTTTATCTCTTGTATTTACCTCAGTGATGCAATTTTTGTGTTAGCGTGTCCTGATTTTGTAGAGCAATATAGCAACACATCTATCCCTGCAGGTTGTTGCTGTGTTTCCGAGCATATTGGCTACTGTTGTAATATCTCTTTTAGAATAAAGGATAATACCATCAAAACACATAGCTTTCTGTGATAAAAACAGTAACCTTAACTTATCAAGCTGAGGTTTTTGTGATCTGCAGATGTGAGTCTGGAGGCCACAAAAGGGGCTGAGGGATTCTTGGCTTGGTGTCTGTGGGTTCTGAAATGACCCACATAGTTTTCTGGCAGCAGAGAGGGATAAAACATTTGCATGTCTCCTTGCAAAGAACTCAAAGTACAGACCAGAGCCAGCCCAAGAAGCAGCAATGGCCAAAAAAGAAAGAAACCAGACAAATAAAAATGCATGACTGGCTAATATAAACAGCATGTCAAGAGGCAAGCAACTTTGAATGCTCATTTTCCAGCTAGAGCCAGTACCTCTTCTTTTCCTCTGCTCTCTTCAACGCGGTTTTTCCCTGCAGTGTCAGTGACCATGAAGAAGCTGCAAACAGAGGTCACTTCGTCAGCTGCCACACCACGTGTCCTTCATGGTGAAGCCTCTCAGGGTTTCTTTCTCTAGGGCAATGCAAAATCTCTGTGTTTAGAAAGGGAAGGTTTCAAGCAGCCCTGCAAGGAAATTAAACGTACGTGTGAATCTGCAAGTGATGAGTGTCTTTGCTTGCCTTGGCCACGAGGTGCCTAGCAAGCCTTAGCGGAGGGATGCACAGGACGTGAAGCACTGCAAGAACTTTCTCTACATACAGTATGACAAGTGTCAGTGTCGTACGGGAAGTTAAATTTATTTGCCCTAATAGACACATTGGGTTTGATTTCTCGCCCAGGGCATCAGCCACTGTTACTTCACCCTGAAGAATCAAACACAGACCCTGTCACTCCCTAATTAACTGTCGTGTGCTCATCAGCTTAGCAGAAGTGCAATCCACTCCTGCCCTGAAATTTGTCACCATTTCATCTGTAGCATAGACACTTATTCAGTCACGACTTACACTCCCTAGTTAACTGTCGTGTGCTCATCACTGTGGATCCACTCCTGCCCTGAAATTTGTCACCATTTCATCTGTAGCATAGACACTTATTCAGTCACGACTTACAGAAGTTGTATTATGGCAGCTGAATCTATGGGAATTTAGATATCTTTGAAGAAGAGAATTGGTCTCTCTTCTGTCCTGTCCAGGCCTGAAATTGCAGAAGTAGGCTTGGTCACAGGAACCTGGATCCATTCCCCTTCTTGAATCCCTCTAACGTAGGAATTTAGACACTCAGATTCACTTTATCCCTGTTTGTTATCAGTCACAGGGTTAGCCAGTACCTCAAACACCCCCAACCCAATCACCGCTTCCTGCTCCAGGGAATACCATTAACTAGTTGCATGGGATGAGTAAGCAGGCCTGGCTCTTATCGAAGTAATTTGCACAGAAAGTAGGAAAAACACGGTTTCTCAGTTGTTTGTGTGGATGTTACACCGACTGCGAGGGTGGAAAACATTCAGCACTTCCAATAGCTCCCTCTGCCCGCAATGGGACAGGTCTGCCCAGAGTTTCACAGAAAATATAATGTGCTGTTTAATCAGTTAAATATAATGTGCTGTTTAATCGGTTACAAAATTGACACTTGGGGGGAAAAAAAAAATCAGTTCCAGAAAATCTAGGTGCTTAATAACCAAATTCTTCTTTGCTTCTGCAGTTTTCCTTGTCCAGCTCTGCTTTACAAAAGGTTTTTGAAGACTGTCCTACTGCCCTCTGTGGGCTTTACTGTAAAGTATCTTAAATAACCCTTTGGGCACGTATGGGCAGCATGAGTCCCTCAGAAACTTTTGCTTCTCTTCTCTCATGTCCATGTGCTGAAGCTGCTTATTAAAATGATGTCTTAATTTAACAAGGCCAACTGTACCCCTGCTGTGCCTGCTGATGCAGTAAGAAGCCTAAGAGAAGGCATCTGTAATGGTTCTTGGGGCTGAAAGCCAGTGAGATATAAACTCATCTCCAAAGAAAGAGAGAGAGATGGAAGAATTGGTAAGGAGTTAGGAAGGAAGATCCTGGTACATGAGATCCTGCCTTAGTTTTGGTTTAGGTGCTTTATTTCAGTCATCATTTTGTGGTTTTCAGGGGCTGGACTGAGGGTTTTTGCAGGAGGATTGAGTGGATCATCAATATTACTAATAAGATGTATGCATCAAAAACTCTTTGTGAAGCAGAAAGGGTGTTTTCCAGCACTTCTCTACAATGGTCAGTTTTTAAAGAATGTAAAAATAAATGCTGCTTGATGGCTTCAGCTGCCCAGTGTCCCTTGGCAATCTGGGGAATGAGATACAGAACAGACAGTGCCTGGGGGTGGTCTTCCGCACCATCTCTGGCTAGGGCGTTGGCTAACTAACAGAATTAAGAGAGTTTCAATTTGTTGTGGTTTGTCCAATAACATGGCAAAATCTTGTATTTATTCATACTATCTACCAAACTAGGGAGATGTAAGAATGTTTTTGTCTCGATGGTCTTTTTGGACTTTAATTTCAAAGCTGCAATTACTGCAAAGAATTTTTACCAGTCTCTTAGGAACTAGACTCGAGTCTGCTCAACTCATCTGACTCCAGGGCAGTATGGAAACAGGCATCAGGTGGTTGTGGTTTCAGTCACGGTGCTGTCGGGCTTTAAGTAAGGAGCTGCCAGCAGCCACTACACATCCCAGGGAAGTAACCTTCCTCGGATCTACAGCTTTGTGAGAGTCAGACCGCCATCGTTTTCCATGTCAAAGGCTGTTGAAAAGTGTTGTGTTTTACTCAACTGCAGCAGAAACTTCCTTTTATACCAAACGGTGGAAAGCCATGTACTGAACTTCTGGAAAACAGACCTGCCGGGCAACTGACCCTCCGGTTAAATCTCTCGCTGATGCATTCCCAGCCTGCCAAGGTCCCCCTGCTTGCATGTGCTCCTTCCCACCCGTGGGTTTCCACGAAAACCCGATGTAGGCTGCAGCCCCAGCGTGGCCTGCGCCAGCTGGAGGAAGGTAGCCGGGGCTGGAGCACCCTCTGCAGGGACCTTCTTCCCATCACCGCCCCGGCCACCCAGCTGCCTGCCTGGGCAGCAGGCTTGCCAGAAACACCTCCATCCCACCACGTCTCCTCCCGCAGAGTCGAGGTGGGTGTGAGCCAAAAGGCCAGAGAGGTTTTGCTTTGCAAAGCTTCAGCTCAGGGCGCGTCAGCAGCGGGAACTGCTGAACGCCTTCTCGGCGGGGAGGGGATGCGGAGGACTTTCTTTGGAAGAGGGGCAGAGAGCAGAATGATTGCGGAGATGCTAACCCAAACTGCTGCTCGCTATTAGCCATCCTCTTTGCAGCGTGATGGTCTCTCTAATTTTAAGGCTTTTTTCTTATAATTAAAAAAAAAGCTGCTGCAGTTACAACAAAAGAATTTATTGTTACCATCTGACATTTAACTGCATTGCAAGGCCTCCACTTGCTTTTGTGAAAGTTTTCCCTACCAAAACCACCATGGTTGTCACAGTTCCCAGCTGAAGGCCTGATATTCGATGGGCCCCTTCCACTCACCTTGCAAACGTGCTGTAAATAAACAGGTATTTCGGCTTCCAGGGCTTTCATTTCAGTGTTGTCTGTGACCATGCCCTTGAGCCAGACTCCAAATTTGATGAAAATTTATTTTGAATATCATTGCTTACGGGCACTGGCAGGAGAACACACAGTCCCCTGCCCCGACGGTCCGCAACGTGTAGGGCAAACACTGTTGTCTAAGATTTAGCTGATCGTTGACTAGTTGCATCAATGACTTGGAGACCTATAATAAACTAAACTTAACAAAATAATGCAGCTTACCACCATTTTTAAAGGGGGTATTTTCAGGATCACATGTCGCGGCTTGTCAGAAGAGGAGTTGTGGTACGCAGTTTGTTCAGGGAAGGAATGGCCTGTAACTGCGGCACTCGGCTGTCATTTGCTGAGATGAAACGGAGGCATGGAATTCTCCGAGAATAAGGAAGGTACTCCATGACAGCGTTTGGTTTGCATTCCTGAGCTTGCTGCATGAAAAGGAGAGGTAGAGAGGGGTTTTTGTCAAACGAGCGTTAAAAGAACTCATCTGTCTTAGAGACATCAAATAAAGTGGCACCTACACTTTTGTCACTAAAATAGGTGTACAAACCAGTCAGAAAATAGCGTCTTTTTGGTTTTACAGGCTTGCACTGTGCACATTTCAACACCATCACTTCTTGCACTTTGGGAACACAGCCCCTGTTAGTCCTCTTTTCCATCTGAATTGGAAAAGCAGCTCAAAGAACTGGCAGCTCAAACAATTATCTCAGCAATGTAACAGGATGTGATAGTTCTCAATGCCATGCGTGCCTGACACACGATTGCAAGGGAAGCTCTTAATTTCATTTAAAAAATCAAGTTTCCACTTCATGTGGCATAAAAAGGTGGAAAGAACTGAACCATGAACAATAGTTCAAGATTTATTATTATTGTTTTATATCATGAATCTAGGTTCCATCCCTTTTAACGCTTGCGTTTTGAACTAGTGGCTCTTTCTGAAGCCAGGGCATATGTCGAGTTACTTTTGAGAATGCTCTAGTGCTGCCTGGCTAAGTTATGGCCCTCGGGTATAACAGGCTCTCGGGCTTCTTTGAAAAGCTTTTTAAAAAGGCTATTCCACGCTGCCTTTAATCTATTTATATTTACTATTAAACTTCTATCATCCACGGCTCTATTCATTGTTGCCCTGGTCTTTGTGTACTCCAGCACACAGTCAATGTAAATGTGCTTATATAATTAAGTCTGTATGCGTAGAACATAGAGTGCTGTTCCCAAGAAAAACCCTAGGAAAGTAAAAGCACATCTTCCTTATCGGGGTGTGAAAGTACAAACTCCAGTTAAGCAGACCATTGGAAAAAATCCAAACTACCATCTGATCGTAAGTTATTAGGAAAGGTAGTATCATTTTTAAAGCCAAGTCCTGTCTCTTTTTTTTTCCCCCTGTAGAGACAGTATTCAAAGTATTTCACAGAACATAATGAAGGCTTTTATTTCCATTTCACAGACTGAGAAATGGAATCATAGAGGCTATCCATGATTTATTAAAATCCAGAGGGAAGTTAGTAAGAGTTGGATAAAACACCCACAGTGCTGCGATGAAGCAGATCTTTTGATCTAAAAAGAAAATCACGAACCTAGTATGTGCTTCACAACCTGTACACTGGCCGTGAGAACTGCGGCACAGGCTATGGACACACTGTGTTTCGTTCTGTTTTTCTCATAAATTCCTGGGTTTATGTTCATACTCGCTGCCTTAGGGCTCAGTCCTTATCCTGCCAGGCTCAGTTAGGACTGAAATTTCCAAACCGACGGGCCGTGGTGCAAGATGCTCCGTCCTGCAGCGCGGCTTGAGGCCATCCTCGTGGCTGATGCGGCAGGACGGCTCAGCGGAGACTCGAGGGAACCGGACCCAAAAAGGGCGGACCCCGCCCCCGCCGATGCAGAGGGGCAGCCAGGAATCCGCATTCCCCCTCTGCAGCCCCCCACCCCGCTCAGGGATGTAGCGGAGGACGGGGGAGTACCTGGAGGGATTTCAACCATGCAACCAGCTGGCGGGGGGAGGTACCTAGAGGCGTGAGCTGATGCGATGCCCCGCTCCCCCCGTGCCGGCCGCTGGCCACGCTCTCTGGGTGCGGGAGGGGGGGGCAGCCAGACTTCGCTGGTGTCCGGGGACCGCAGGCAGCGACCTGTCCCCGAGCCCGTCCCCGAG
>NW_009215539.1:0-4370 GCF_000690835.1 Fulmarus glacialis
GCTTGCTGCTTTTTGAGCGGAGTTCTTGGGCTGGACCTTGGACTGGCGGGGAAATAAATACGAATGCTTTAACTCATATATCGCAAAGTATTTCAAGTCGCAGTGGCCGTGGCCTTAGCATGCTTCCTGTGTGAGAAACAACTTTACAAATCCATGCAGTTTCACAGCTGAGATGAAGGACAGAAATTCTCTGACTTCCCTTTGAGCATAGGGGAAGCTTGCAATGGAGATTTCCTACTTCTGTGCATTATTTACAAGTATATAAAGGTGTGCTTTTTCCCTTAAAAATAAGAAACAATTATCGTAAGTTTAAATTTTGAGGGAGACAAGAAATTGAAACAGTGACCATTTTATAATTGATGGACTTGCAAATCTTTTTGTGAGGAGGGAAGTTCAAGGCAGGGGGTACTGTCAAGAGCAGTGAAAATGCTCAGGTTTGATATGCTAATGAGTTTTTAAACTTGTAGAGCTGCTTTGGGGAGATAGTGACTCGGTTGATTAGTTCTGAAAGGATTGATATTTTGGTGTAGTTGTTTCTGTGTTCCTAGGAGAATACCTTTAGTCTTATGGAGTGACTGCTTAGTCATAGCTGCTATCATTTAAAGAGCTTGTATTTGTAGCATACAGTGAATTTTCTTTCAGATGGATGTCCATGGCAGGATAAGAGAAGTTCTTGCTGAGACTATACGTGAAGAGTTAGCGCCTGAGCATCAGCAGTTATCCACAGAAGATCTGATAAAAGCCTTAAGACAACGAGGAATCATTGATGATGTTATGAAGGAACTTAAATTTGTAACTGTAAGTAGCTTTTGAAGAGTGAAAATATTTTTGCTTATTTTTCTTACTGACCTGGTGTTTTGACAAAGTGAAAACTCACTACTTCTAGAGGTTTGTAATGGCTTTACTGAGTTGTGACATATTAGGAGCCTAACAACTTAATGCATATGCTAAAATTGGTTTAATGATAATACTACAGTGAACGTATTTGTTCAGTTTCGTTACATCTCAAGTACTAGAAGGGAGCATACCTGAGGAATGGCATTCAGCTGAAATGGAGGATTCTTTAACTTTTAGAAGGCTGCGTAAGAGCAGTGTTGCATGCCTTGATGCCTTAAAAAGTCTTAACTGTAATTCCAGGATGTGAATGAAAAGGAGAAGACTTCAGCTCCAAAACCATCAACACATTTTGTTGACAGAGAACCACCAGTTCTGAAAAAAAGTATGTTGCTTGTTTATTTTAATATTTGGATCATAGTTTTGAGAGAAATTTGAAGTCTATGATTTTTGAACTCTTGAATTAGTAATCCAGTATGAACTGGCATAAAGGTGGATGTTTTTCCTGCTTATCTGCAGGAAGTAAATTCATGTAAGCAGCAGAAATTAGTGTTGCATAAAATGTGACTTTTTAAAAATATTTCATTTATTTTACAGTAATATAACTTCCATACATGTTAGAATCACTTTCTCTTAAGCACTTGTTCCAAAAAAGTTTCTTTTTTTCTAGTCTTCTGTTGGTTAACTGATATTTAACATGCTTCCTAAGATCTGTTTGTAGTCTCTTCATTTTCATTACTACGCTTTACAGCTAACATTGACCCAACACGGAGGTATCTTTACCTTCAGGTTTTGGGTGGAAAAGCTTTTCTGGAACATCTTCAGGAACCGGAGCCTTTGCCTGGCCAAATCTGTTCTACCTTCACTCTGTGTTTACATTTTCGAAATCAGCGCTTCCGTTCTAAACCTGTCCCCTGTGCCTGTGAGCCAGATTTTCATGATGGCTTTTTACTTGAAGTACACAAGGATAGCCTAGGTAAGGAATATTGTGGGTTTAAAGCTGATGCTATTGGGTTTTTTTTCTGACTTGAGAGTTATTGTGAAATATGTTTGATGTTATTTAGTGACTTTCTTTCCTATTTTTTGTCGTGTTTTCCTGAGGAAACTGATTACTGTATTAGGTAATGCCACTTGTAGATCTTTCTCTACTCTTGCCTCTTCTTTTCCTTCTTTTTTACTCTGAAATAACTTTTGAATTTTACCAACTTTATCCGTAATTGACAGTGAGATGATAGTCTCAGAGATGGTAAGAGGTATTAAGGTGGCTGTGATTTTCATGAACTTTGTGCTGACAAGTGAAGAAGGGAAATGTAAATTTGTCGTCATATGGAAGGAAAAACTTCAGTGTGAGTTCACTTTTCCTACCAGTTGGCAAACACCTGCAGAAGAGTCAAGTCATCCACAGCCTGTATTACCATTCTTCTGTTGGTAGCCGGGGAACATGGTAGGAGCTAAGTATGTTATGAAAAGACTTCCAGATATTGTCTGAATCCTGCAGAAATCCAGGGTACCTTATGGAATATCAGGGAACAGAGACAAAGCCAGGGTTATTGCAGCTGGACTGGGGGAGGGAGTGGATATACCACAAATTCAGAATAAACCAGACTTTGTTAATTCTGCTGCTCGTGGAGCCCTTTATATCATAGGGTCAAGCTTAACTATAGAGAAAGTTGTTTCCTAAATAGTGATGTATAGTAAGTTGACCTGACACATTCCAATTTATTAATAGAATATTTTTCAATTGCTTTTAGTTAATGGTGCTTTAATATTCTTTATTTTCTTAAATGCTAATTCCATTTTAATTCTTGTGCAGTTGAACCAGTTACATTGGAGTACTCAACTATAGGAATCTTTTTATCTCCTCTGCAAATAAACTGTAATCTTTCTGTAGCTCTGTCCTAAACTGAGTTTGATTTTAAGATGGGATCATTGCTTACACTTCTGGATGCAAGATTTTTCTTAAAATGCAATGTATGCAACGAATGTAAATGCATACTTCTTTTAATTTTGAGGAGGACTTGGATGATAATATTCTTGCTGTCTTATCTTGGTTTAATAATGGCAGGTGATGGAAGTAAAATGGCGGATGCAACAACTATGTTATCTGTATGTGATCCAGTGCATATGGTTCTGATCAAAACAGACACATTTGGTGAGACAACACTAGTAGCATCCTATTTCTTGGAGTGGCGATCTGTCTTGGCTGCAGAGAATGGCATAACAAATGTTGCTGTTGAACTCCTGGGTGTAGGTAAGGATAAATAATGATGCTGTAATGATGACTTAAAATGTTGGGTACTGACCTTGCTTATAAGCTTAAGGCAGTATATATGATGTAGTTTAATTTTAGTTCAACTCGTAAATTACTATAAGGTATCTTTAGAAAATGTGTAGGAGACTAATGGCCAGATCTTTCTGTTACCAAAATACTAAAAATGTATATTCCAGATCCTGTGTATTAAGGGTCCCCATGTCTGGGAACTCTTGCTACTGATTCTGCAAAATTTGGATAAGTGATCAATACCAAACCAAACAAAAATCAACCAATTCATCTCCAGGAATGTATCAGACCAGTGCACTGAAGAGTAAAATCTAGCTTGTGTCCCTTTCATAGCAAACTAGCAGCTGCTGCAGAAAGTGATCTCTGCTGTGCTACCATTTATTCCAGTAGCTGGAAGCATGTTTTCTGACTGAAGGGCTGAAAAGCTTTCTTCAGGTGCTTAGCAGTTAGTATGGATGTGTATTTTTGTGTGTCACTTGTCCCCACTCCCCTTTTTAGGAGTTCCAAACTAAGTTTTTAGGGTATTATGATTTAGTGGATAAAGATTAGATCTAGGACTCGATCTACCATGACTTCCTATGCTAGCTATCCCAGAGTTTGGTCAAGTAGTAGCTGATGAGTCGTTTGAGTATTCTTTATCACAGTTTCTCTGCCTGTTAGATAGGTGAAGAGTTCTTGATAGTTTCAAAAGAGATTAAATTATACCTTCAAAGTATTTTGAAGATACTACATAAGTTATTCCTGATTGTTGTCACTATTGCCTGCTTTTTTTTTGTTGATTTGGTGCAGTGTTTTATCCAGTGAACACAAATCTAGAAGCTCATTTGCTAATATGTTTGTTAGCTTCATTTCCTTCTGAAAATGCTGACTATTGCCAAAACTTTAGTAAGCAATATGGATAGTCTCTCAAATGGAGACCATTTTATTTATAATTACTTGGAAATGCGTAACAAATAAGTTGAGTTTAATACTCAAATTGGTGATGGGAGGAGTTAAATCTAATTATCATTAGCTTTTTTCCATGTAATAAAGTATCAGTCCAGTAAATCCAGTGCTTTTTCTCCTCTTCTGAAGTCTTGTCATTGTACAAAACGTATCAAGAACATGAAAGCATGCTGCCACCTCAGATAAATAAACAAACTACTATGTGTTGTGGTTTAACCCGGCAGGCAGCCAAACACCACACAGCCACTCGCTTACTGCCCGCCCCCCACACACAGTGGGACGGGGGAGAGAATCAGAAAAAGAAAAGTAA
>NW_009215540.1:0-40641 GCF_000690835.1 Fulmarus glacialis
GCAACCGCCTCAAGACCACCAAGTACACGGCGCTCTCCTTCCTGCCCAAGAACCTCTTCGAGCAGTTCCACCGCCTGGCCAACGTCTACTTTGTGTTCATCGCGCTCCTCAACTTCGTGCCGGCCGTCAACGCCTTCCAGCCGGAGCTGGCCCTGGCCCCCGTCCTCTTCATCTTGGCGGTCACTGCCATCAAGGACCTGTGGGAGGATTACAGCCGCTACCGCTCCGACAAGGAGATCAACCACATGGAGTGCCTGGTGTACAGCAGGTGAGGCGGGGTGGGCGCCGGGGACCGGGAGCGCCGTGGTGGCAACTGATGGTGGAGCCCCGCTGGGCACGGGGGCTTGGGCGAGCGGCGGTGTGGGAGCAGGGCAGCGAGCAGGTCCGTTGCGGAGAGCTTTCGTTTCCACTCCAAGCACGAAGAAACTCCCAGTTGCCCCTGGAGCTGGTGTCTCCCATCTCTTTACTCAGAACTGTGGGAGTTCCTTCAAGTGAAAGCGAATCCGCTCTGATCGCTGGGGTCCTGCAGTAAATCACTGATTTATGAGTAAGCAACATTTTTATAGGTCTACACATATGCTCCGGGCTTGTTAGTGTTTTATGCTTTAAGGGAGGGACAGAGCATGGCAAAGTGAATGTAAGCGTCACAAGCAGTGTTCGATTTGCAAGCCTTTATGCGAACGCTTCCCAGTGTAAGCGGTCAGTTACACCAGTGTATAGTTTCAGGCATTAATTTGGTTTTAGCAGTATGAGACCTCACTCAACTAATCTCCTATTAAATCTTCACTGAGCGAAGGAAGGATGGAGGCCTGAGGCTTTTGCGTTGAGTTAGGTCTGTGAGGCTTCATGACATGCAAATTAGCAAGCCTGAGCTATGTTTGCTTTTCTAAAGAATGAAGCAGTCTTTCAATTGAACATTTACTTTTAAGCAAATGCTTTTTATTTATTGTCTCAAGTGTCATCATTCCCTGTGACTTCACTATTTCCCAAAGCTCATGGATGGAGCGTTAGGTCATTATTCTCCTTCAGATTTTTTTTTTTTTAAAATGATCTGGGCTATACATTTAGACCACAGCCTTGGTATCCGTAAATCAGACTGAAATGACTTTTGCACCAACTTTTATGTGCTCAGAATCCAGCTTTACAGAATTTTTGTTTTGCTCTTCTGTCAGTGCCAGATAGTCATCTCATAGTAGCTAAGGCTAAGGTTTTCTGGGGACTGAGAGAAGAACACATTTTCCAAGAGAGCAGGTTTTAGTTCTCCTTCCGATGCTTCTAAGTCTAACAGAAACGAAACACGTGCCAAAAAGCTTACGCTCTGATTCCACAGGCTGTCTGGGAGGGGTCCTCTGGGCTGACGTAAGCACCGAGGCAGAGAGCAACTCTCCTATTGCAAGAAAGGCATGTGAAAAAAAAAAAACCAAACACTAAAAAGAACTCAGAATAGGCTGTATTTTCAGCATCAGCAGACTCAGCTTGTTATTTCACAAACTCATATCGCACAAGAAATCTCACCCTGGGATATTCCCCCACCAGTAGATATGCATGCATGGGAACACAAGTAAAATGGCCTTATTTCTGTAAACTAAACAGAAAATAACCTAGCCAAATCACACATGTAGGCATTGCTAACCTAAGGCTGTGCCTTGCTTGCCTGTAGTTGTCCTTAACTCTGAACACTTCTGGTGTTGAGGGAGATGGTGGCAGGAGGGCTAGTAAGGGACTATTCTTGCAGTTAAATAAAATAGTGCTAATAAGGATGGTTAACCTAGCCTTTACCAAACAAAATTAGTTTAGAAATAAGCTCTCATGTCTCTTACGTTGAAAAGAAAGAAGTACCTGTTGCAGAAGCTGTTCAAAATATTTACTAATACCGGTACTGGAATAGTAATTCTGGAATGTTTCTTCCCCTGCAATTTTCCATATCCCTCTCTGCTACTGAAAAAGTAGACATGACTATGAGAAAAGGTGTACCTTTGGTGTTAATATCAGTCGTGTTCTTTTGGGAGTCCCAGCAAAGTGCACTGCCCTTTGTACTGCTTATGCTGTGCCAAAGTAAAAGTCAGAATTGTTCCTTTTACTGCAGAGTTTGGACTACTGTTGAGTGACACTTACACAGATTAATTTGGGAGTAGTTTGCCTTTGGATTTGCATCAAAGGCGCATGTCGGCCTAATCCCTCTGGGGCAGCGAACGTAGAAGCTTAGGAACTCCATCACCTATTCAGGCACAGCTTTCTGGCTGGGAGCAGAGCTGAACGATGTGTCCTTACAGCCCTCTGCAGAAGCCTGGTCCTCAGTAGCAGCTCACCTATTTTCATCTTCCAGCAGTCCCTAGGAAAAGCTCCCCTCCCCCAGTTAAAAAAGAAAAACAAAACAGGAGGTTAAAATAATTTGCTTATATGTTTTTAATCTGCCCAATTTTCTTCCTTTTTAGCCTTTTTTAAACTTTACCAAGTCACCTTTTTGAACATCCCCCAGCCCAATTGAGGCAGATGGGACTAGAAACTTACTATTTTTGGAGATTAAAAACTAAGATTCTCACTAACTCTAGTGACAGGGAACCAAGACTCAGAGATTTGTATCAAGGTCATGAAAGTTGCTGGGCGTGAGTTCAGAAAAGCTGTTTTCTCAGAAAGGTGTCATGCCAGGAGAAACACAAGCAATTAGACGTGAATTTTACTTTGTTTCCTTAGACTCTTTGTTTCTGGAAAAATGTTGAAGTATAAATGTCATAAGGAAGTAATAAACGACACCTTTTCTCCCCACATCTGTTTTATGCTTATCACTTTATCAGTTTTACCACCTTTTGACCAAACCAGACTCTCTCTCTTCCCCACCCCCACCCCCAGCTCTGCACTTCCTTGTGGTGTCGTGGAGGCAGACTTTGATGCAAATGCTGTCCTCGATAGAGATGCTTCTGTATGTAGCACAGGTTAATGAACATAGCTGAATCATGTGCTCCCCTAGGGTTGCCAGAGGGCAGCAACTCTTCTCTTGCTGGTCAGTACTTCATAGCTCTGAAAGAGGCCTTCTGCGAGACAGGATGTATCTGAGTGCCAGGGCAGTCCTCTGCATCGTGATGGGCTCCCTTCCTGCCAGCCTCCCACACAGCTGCAAGAGAGCGACCTCAAACATGGACTACAGTGTTCAAACACAGACTACAGCAAATGACAGCGAATTGTAACAGTCAGCAACTTGAGACAAGGACTTTTGCTTCACAGTAGCAGAGGAAAGCCCTCTATCTCATGTTATATGTTTAGTGACCAAGTAAAGATTCAAGTCGGATCCTGTGTGTCTGTCATATATCCTCCATGTGCTGCTTTCCTGGCTGCTGAAGTACCCATCCTCTGTTAGAAACAGGCAGCAATGATGCAAGATCTACAGGATAGAGAGAAAGCAGGGGTAGGCAGAGGCTACTGCTACTCAGGCCAGCTCCTCAGGAGGAGGTTCAACAGCATGCGGTGTCTACTGCGAGGTCCTCTGGAATAGCCTACACAGGCAGATCATGTCAGTAATGTGATGTGGAGGAAAATACTGTTCTCCTGCTGTGCAGATTGCTTGACAACTGGTCCGCAGACTAGGCCTTTTTCTTCCTGCCTGCCCAGTGGTGTGGACTCAGATGACCCATCTCATACAGCCACTGCTGAATCAATGACTCAGTGGCTCATAGTTGGCAACACTGACCAGATGATAGAACAGCAAAGGATGATGCAACCTAAAGTAAAAAGCTGAAGGGAGGTGCAGCTTGTTTTTGCAGAAAGGAGACAGCTGTTGTTTAGAAATTCTGGATGTTTTGGAGAGTCCCTCAAAAGATACTGCTTTCTAGAGTCAGATGGTGGAAAGGGAAAAGACCTGATTCTTTGAATAAATTGAAAGAAGCTGTTGAGTTTGAATTGGCAGCATATGCCGAGGAATGAAACACTCTGGAGAATTGCAGACTTGTGTTGCTCTGTGATGGAGTTTGCAGGTCCGCCTGTAAGAGCAGTCCCTGTAAGAGGGAAGGTTTCGTAGCAAAGAGAAGTTGATAGGTCCTCTCTCTGGTGGCCTTTAAGGACACCTATCCTGTTTGGCAATACAGAGTAACTTAGGCACTTACTGTAGGAGGACAGTTTCACAGGTCACTTGGAATTTAGATTCGGTGAAGGTGCTTAAGTTAGGAATGCTGGATCATAGCCAAAACTCTTTCTTAGTTGGTTTAAATGGAGGAAAGTTACAAAGGCATTACAGCCTAGCCTCCAGAAAATTGTTTGTGTGTATAACCTTTGCAAACCTGTGATCATCTTAGTCTCCTCTTTTTGTCCCTCTTCCTCATTTCTATCACCCAGGGATGGAAGTTGAAGACTGGAGATTACAAATTCGCAATCTTAACAGTGAAATCTTGTTTGGCTAGTTACTCTTCTGCGTTATTATCTTGGACTTGGAGGATGGGAGAGTGATTTTTTCTTTGCAGTTACTGTCCTCCAGCTCTGGCTGGAGTTGTGGATCGCACATGTAAATGCTTCCTCCAAATAATTCCAGGATGCACACATTGCTGCCACTGTTAAATATTTGATAGAACTAAATTTGTCACTGGAGCAGAAGTGTTAAAACTCTTCTAAGCAGGGGCTTTGTTTTCAGTGTGCTGTTACAAAGTATGGTATATATTTACATGGTATGTAAATAGAAGATGAATAGTGATAACTACAATCACAACAAATAATGGCACTCGTCCAGCAGGGAATTACATTTTGTTACTGACTCAGTGCTGTGTTGGTGAAATAATCTCTGCTAACAATTTTTCTAGGAGCCTTATGTTCAAAACCAAAGGGCTTTGCTTTTTAAATCTACTCTCTAACTCTTACTGTGTCCATTGAAGGGTATTGCTAAAGAGTGTAATGGTCTCTGCATACTGATCAGAGAGTGATAACTGCTTCTTCTGTCAACCTGTGATTTAGAAAATCCGTGACAAATTGGAATTTACGACCAGAATTTGTCTCCCCTGAGGTGTGGAAGATGTTTAATGGGGCACTCAGGCAGCTATCAAAGCAGGCTGTTTTACATTAAATGTTAATTTCTTTCTGCAAAACTCGAGAGGAGGAGAGAAGAGAGTTTGATGTGGGCAATGTGTTCCATACGATTTCCAAAATAAGCTCCCTTCTTCCTCCCCTCTGTCAACCCACCCGTGAAAGCAATTCCAGTCCTGGAGAAAAAAGATACAACAGTTACCAAATCCTCACAAGGGCACAGCAGATCCCACTCATGGCCTCTAAAATAGCCACATGATGACTTGCCCCAAAACCACTTCACTTCTTAGGTGCCTTATTTTGCTGGCAACACCAGTCTCTGGGGAGTTGGGTTGTGATTATCTCCCTCTACTACCCGAATAGACCAGAGTAGCTTCTTGTCCCAAAACATGCTGGCAGGGTAAGACATTTCTCACCAGAAGGAATAAGCTTGTCTCATCGCTTCCAGAACACAAATGTCGCTAGATGTGATTCAAAAGGAAACTACCTGGGATTACTCAGTTTCCTTTGGTGCACAGAAAGCTGAAAACAGACAGTAGCGGTCTGAATCTGTTAGTGAAGTCAGTGTTCCCTCCTTGAGTTTCAGAGAGGTGCGGCTCTGTTCATGTTACTGTGTCTTTGTCCTTCACTTCAGTTTGGCTGACAGTGAGTAAACTCACTGGGAGATGTAGTAGAAGCTCTTCTGTTGGACTGATAGGGAGCAATTTCATTCAGTAGTAGAGTTTATCCTAATAGCAAGGGATGTCTGTGCTAATCTTCTGAGACATAGCCAGCTGCAATGCACAGGAGAACCCATCTGTCTGTCCAAATATATGTATGCAGTTTATTTGCTATTCAGTGTAGGGCAAATTTTCTAAGCGCCTGAGCTTCACTACTGGAAAAGAAAAATGCTTGCCTCTTATTACTAAGCTCTTTCATTTGTATAGGATGTCATGAGAGCAGTTGTAGGCTGTTTCACGTGCCTCTGGCTAACTGCCAAAGACGATACCGTTAATCTCCACTGAAAGACCCAGCGATGTCCCCAGATTAATTTTTGCAGATACATGCTGCACTCTGGAGAGACACTAGTTTGTGCTAAGCAGACCACAGCCCAGAAGTATAGGTGGCTACCTTGTGCGGAGATCTACTTGCTCTCATGTGTCGGTATTATCTTGAGACCATGATTATTGCTTGAGGTGGCTGAAAGATGAATAACAGATCTACCTAATTCTGTCAAACTACATTTCCAAAGAAACTATACAAGAGGAAAGAATAGCATGTATTGTTCAGCTCTTCCTGATACTGTGATTCCAGATTCCACCTTCCTCATGTCATCTAGTCAGCAGAATTGAAAACCAGAATTGAAAACCCTGACAACCGTGCTATAGATCAATGTTTTATGGAACTGCTCATTAGCTAGCATGGCGTAACTTAGCCAGGGCATTCCTCCTGCTAGCAGACCAGTCTTCCAGAAGTACTTATTAAAGTAGTGCTCTCAAGCTCTGCCTGGGAGGCCTTAATTTTATTACGGGAGTGTTGGAGGACTTCAGGGAATGAAGAAGACTTAAACGGCTTCTTGTGGTTTTCTCTCCTCCTTCTGAATAATGTTGGCTGATAAGGAAGATGAAAATAGAGAACGAAGGAGGGTCCCTGCCACTGGGCAGGACTTACTCAGATGCCTCATACAGGCTTGCGCAACCCTTAGAGAGGGACAGGCTGCCTACCTTGACGCAGCAGCAGAAGTCCGAGTGCCAAATCTCCCCTTGCCATGTAATCCAGCGTGCTGCTCATTTGCAGGGTAGTTGCTCTGCCCAAGAGCAGTCTAAGAGGTGCCTCTCCTCTCCCCCTGCAACACTAGGCCTTTTGGGTATGTAGAGCTTTTGTGTATATACACAGTAAGGGCAATGCAGCTGGCAAGCCAAATGCACAGCTTCAGGGCTATGCCCAATTTGCAGGATTTACGCTGTGCAGGCTTGGTTTTAGCAACCACATTCACTGAGAGCAATTAAGTTCATGAAAAGCAGAACAATTTGTTTCACTTCACATAGCTGGGGCGGCGAACCAGTTTCCACGGCTTACCTTCAGCCTCAGTGTTTTCACTTGGTAGTTGGCACTAATGCAACTATGTTAGTGGCCAGTCATGTTTGTACCCAGAAGAGATCCACCACAGAAACATGATTCGAACCTTGCTGCTACCCTGCAGCAATACACTCTGCTTGACCTTGTCTCACCAGGATGTGGAAGCAAGACAGTGGGAGTCTCCATGCACTGGGCCAGGGAGAGTGCATTTCAGTGAATGGCATAATCATACAGCGAGGAGCTGATTTGATGCTAAAAGCCAGGACGCTGAACTCTTACTGATAACTTTGCGTGGGTATGGGCAGTAGCTTCCTCTGATGTATGTCAAGCACAAAAGTCGACGCACACCGAAAATGCAGCCACAACACAAATGCTGTGGAAGGCGCTAGCTTATAGCTTTTCCTAGGTAGGTGCTTGTGGTGGTGTGGAGGGGAGAGGAGGTGGAAAGGGCATGACAGTGACATCCTATCCCAGGAGCTTGAGCGGCCCTAGTATTGAGCTCAACTGAGGAAACGTACATATACAGATATATCTTTGATTCTGAAAGATTTCATAAAGCAAGCCTCAGATTTAGTTTGAGGAAGATAACCTGCATGTTTCTGAATGAGTTGGTTTAATCTTTGCTGCGTGTCCAGGAAGAGGGAATGTGGGGGGTTCAAACTAAGAGCTTACAGTGCCTGCAAGATGTGAGCTGAGAGGAACAACTTTCTCTCTTTTACTGTTTCTAGGATATAGCTACACAGCCTGTCCATAGAAAGCTGCTAGCCACCCAGCTAATAGGGTGTTCTGTCCTGTGGACTGCTGAGGATATCTAACCCTTACGAGCTGGCAACCAACCACCTAGTTCTTTGTTCCAACAGGAGCAGTGTTTTATTCTGTTTTGAGGCTGTTGCAGGTGAAGATCTCTGCCATGGTCAGCCTACATCCTTAAGGCCATATTGGTCAAAGGACAGTCTTGAACTGTCAAGGCACATGTTTTCAGGGGCAAGGCATGCATTTTAGGGGTGGGAAACATCTGCCATTTCCTCTGCTATTTTATTACAATTTTACTCATGTCTGATCACAATTTCTCTAGCGTGACAAATAGGCCAGTCTCTCTAGTGCAGCGGCCAAAATTTGCATCATGCCCAGTCATTTCATAAACCCAGACTCTGCTGGAGATTTGTTATAATAGGCATGGAGGTCACTTGTTTTGTTTTTATGTTCTGGTTGCCTGGAAATACTGACCTACTTCAAGGAAGAGTTTAAATGTTTGACTGACAACTGCACTCCAGTTCTTATATATCTGTGCTGCTAACACTGAGGGTGTGAACACTATCGCAGAATATTTGGTATTTCTGTAGTTTCAATGGAGGTTTTAGTTTTGACCTTTTGAAGAGAAAGTCCATTACGAAGTGACAGCATTCGTTAACCATAGCTCTTTTATCTTTGTGTGTTATCTTATGCTTGCTAGGCTTTTTCTAGGTTGCACAGCCATATACCTATATGCTTGCCCCTTGTCTGGTCACCTTCCTGCCTTCCAATAACAACCTGAATATGCCTGTTTTGGCTACGTTAGCTGATTTTGTTTGTTCACTAGCAAGTTGTTGGGCAAGTTGTTGTGAAATCTCCCAAAATATTGAGGCCGACACACGAAGTGCTGAACAGCAGTCACCTAAATACAACTGTGATCATGTTCAGGATCTCTTAAAATTCAGACATGGAGTAAGATGCCTCAGAAGAGATGCCAGTGGACAAACTTTAGCAGGCAGATTCAGCAGCCACACTCTTAAAGATGCAGGAAGTTCATTAAGTGCATTAGAAAGATGTAATCTGTTTTGGGCAAAAGTAGATTATAAGAAATCAAATCTAATCCACCG
This sequence comes from Fulmarus glacialis, assembly GCF_000690835.1. NCBI lineage: Eukaryota > Metazoa > Chordata > Aves > Procellariiformes > Procellariidae > Fulmarus > Fulmarus glacialis. Next base: position 8,922 of record NW_009215540.1, read on the forward strand.
AAGTCTGATCTTGCAGTTGTAGTGCATTGTTTTTGTGTGAGCCCACATTTATATTTGGGGGTTCAGATGCTTTCTATACTTTCTTTTTCTCCCTTTATAGAATTCCCACGTTCTCATTGTCAGTTTCCCCTTGCTATACTTCCCTCTGCCGTACACCTGCAAACCTGTGAAGCAAAGCTTGATCTTTTACAGTTTACCAGAATAAAGACATATATTGTTTTTATCTGCACACTTGAGAGCATTTTGATCTTCCTTCCTTCACTATCATATGTTCATATTTTATCAGAGATGCTTGGATAGCGGTGCTTGTCTCCTGATAGACAGGCTGATTTGCATCCTAACTCTTCTGCATATGCCATTAGTTGTCTTCTCTGTAAACAGTAGTGAGCTACTGATTGTAGCTGGCTAGCAGGAAACCTTCTCAAGTGCTAATTAGGTTCTCTCTGACCTGACAAGGGTATTTCCTGAACGAGTTTGTCAGGTTCTTTCTGGGAGATGATGTGAGATTTATTTCTTTTATTATTTATTTTATGTTGCTTTTAGCTAAGAAGTATGTGTCCAGTCTGACCAAGTCATCTACACTTGTGCAACAATCAGTGGAGAGCATTGAACGGTTCAGGGGGGAGGGGGAAATCCTTGCAGTTTATTTGAGACATTTACCTTAGGTTAGTTTGAATCAGGAGATTCTTACCTCTATCCAGTGATGATACAGGTGAAGCTGAACTAGATGACTTGCTTATACAGCTAAGTTCAGGTAAGATGAATCCCGTTAGTAAACTCAGAGGGGATAGATTTTAATTCCTGTTAATGCTCCGTACGATTTTTGGACTGTAGAAGAGTAGCCTGTCCTGCTCAATATATTTAATGATTTATTTAAGAACTACGCTTTGAGAATCACAGATGCAAGTATGTTCACCTATCAGGTGAAAGGGATAACCCAGTGACCACTATTCCATCTCCTGCCACATTCTGCCTTCAGCATTAGCCATTAACATATTGTTCATACTTGTGAAATATATTTATATCATTTATCTCAGTGCTGAGAAACAATGTAAGAGATGAGTTGTTATCAATAGATAATTTTCCTCTTTGAATAACTGACTACGTTTGGATTTCTGTGGAGTTTTTCTGGCTGCCCACATAATGTGAGGAATCTTGGTATTTGGGGATGTTATTTGCTCTTTAACCTCAGATGCAGCTTTTGGGGAAGAGTGTTGAAACATAAGGTAGGAGGTTCCTAATTCTGCTTTCTTCTGTTTGACTGGACGTACCTAAATATTAGGTCAACTAAAACCATTTTGCAAGCTGTGTCTCTTAAAATGCAGAGGGCAGTTGTATGTTTGACATAATTACAAGAGTGAAAGTGAGGCTTCACTGTCAGGTGTCTCACAAATATCACATATGGCTATTGGGCTTATGTTTTATGTACAGTAGGATCAAATGTTAAAACCTGCAAGGGATATTGCTAGGTGATCAGGGATTGAATCAGAAGGATCAATGGTGAAATTATTCTGCTAATTTTGAGTATCACTGATTTACCCTTGGTTGCCAATTTCTATGCTGGAATTTTAGTGCCTGTCCGATGGGAGCATAGGCACATGCAGACATAACACATAGCCATATGAGGTGCAGCACCATAAGATATTATGCCACTGTTTGCTATCTTGAAAGTCCTAAGTTCTGTTCATCTGATTGCAGCATTTGACACTCTGCTCTTCCTGATTATGCAGGCTTAAATGTTCTGTCTCTTATCGGGTTTTTCTTCCATATGTCTCTCATTTATTTTCAGTGCAGTTCCCTGTGTCTGTCTGCTTTTTGTGACGGGATCACGGTTGTGTGTGGGAGCTCCTGTTTCTGTGAGATCCTGTAGGAGCTTTCCAAAATGCAAGTTCAACAGAAAAGCTGTACCACAGCTGAGCCAACTGTCAGTCTACTGGTGCTGATGCTTAATCTACCGCACCCATTTTCCAGGAGTCCTATTTAAAGTCCGTAACAGCCCTTGTCATGGACTGAACAGTCCATGATTTCCCCTCAATTTGAGGAATACCACAGAGGACTCTATTTTTTAAGTCCTACCATGTTATATAATAAACTTGACTTATTAGCAGTGAAATAGCTTTTCTTCCTGGAGTGGGACATCTGCCAGCTCATGCCAGAAAAATGTGTGTAAGACCTGTAAGACCCATCAGCATAGGATCCCCAGCCTGACACTGTGTCGCTATAGGTAGACCTAACAAAGGTAGCACTGAAGTGTAGTCTAGGATGAAAAGTCAACAAACAGTGGATTTTGTGTATTTGCCAAGTGTTTGGTTGTTGATGTGTTTTTGGTTTTTTTTTTTGTTTGTTTTTTCTTTGAGTTAATAAGCTAGGTAGAAATTATCATTTATTACCCCAGTTTCAGAACTGTTAAAGAATCATTACCAATCTCACTAAAGATAAAACTCATGAGAAAACTTAAGTCCAAAACATTTATTCCTTTTTCAGACAGAAGTACTGAAGAAGAATCTAGCATGATAAAGACAGAAATAGTGTCTTTTAAGCACATACAGTGTCTTTACCTTTTAAAGCCTTTGTTCAGCATTTTAGTGTAAGATTTCTCTAAAATTCCCCATGGTTATTCTAAATTCAATCCTCCTTGGAATGCAGAGAGCAGAAGAGAAGGAGGAGAGTTCCTGAGTTTATTTTCAATGGCATGTGGTTTGGCTTGGAGGATTTTTATATTGCTAATTTGGTCCTTGCATATTAATTCTTCCTCTGCATGTTCTTCCTCTGGTGCTCCTAAATTGGAAACTTTCCATTTTACATCTGGCAATGTTGTCCTCAGTTGTTTAACCTTTATGCTTTATCACTAGAAATAGCTGTTTTGTGCAGTGAATCCAGCCTCTTAGTCATAATAACATTCCCTTCAGCTGTCCTATCTGGCAAGTTCTAGAAAGGTTTTTGGGTTTGTTTTTTTGTTTTGTTTTTTAACCACTACCCACGTTTACAAAAAGCATGCCTGAGTTGATGGTGCTGCACCCTACCAAAAAGTTTTAAGCGAGAAAAATACGATACATGTTCTTTACTCTTTTCCACTGGAAGAAAGTTTAGAAACACAACCACATCTACAGAAGTGGTTAAGACCAATGGTGCATTGCCCCAGCTAGTCAGCAGTATTCAAACTACATGCAGGCCCGATTGCTGATCATTCAGGAGCAGAGTTCTTACTTTTCCAGTTACTGAATATACATCCAGACGTATTCATCCCACTTCTGTGGGATGTCTCCTCATCCATGTCTAACTCTTTTCTGACCTGCTTTTGTAGCTCATTAGTTCTGGTTACATTCCACAGCGGTTCGTTCCACAGAGGTCATACACAATTTGAAAATACTGTCTGCAAAGGAAGGGTCCCCAATCAGTGTTCCCAGTAACTTTTATTACTGTGCTACACACCTGTACATATTTAGTGGGAGCGCTAAGGTGGTATGCAGTACACTGAGAAACTGTGAGCCGTGTATTTAGAAAGCTTAGTCTATTCATCTTTTTGCCCAAGTATAACTCAAATAAGAAGCAAAGCCCAGAAAAAGAGAATTTTTTTTTTTGTGACTTCCTACGCAGTTGGTTACATGAATGCCAGTCCTTAAAACGCTCAGCTGTAAAAAGTGTGTTTATACAGCACACATTCAGCATGCAGCAGGGCTGTCCCAACTGGTATATCTAAACACCTTCAGAGCACCATGCAGAGGTGCTTGCTGCTCTGGAAGTGATATGGACCATTACTGCTGTGCTGTCTCTTAGCAGGGCTTGTCGGCTCAAACATGGCCAAGTTCACATGACTAACAGTTTTCTGTTTGTGGATGGGGCACAGCTGGTGGGAGGTTGGGACCCTGCACCCTGCTCTAATTTATTGTTCCTAGACTCAGAAATGTAAGAATGTTCAGTAAATGCAGATACAAATTGCATGACCATGCCTTGATTTTGGGGGGTTATTTCAGTTTAACTGTGACCAAATGGATGGTAAACCATGATTCTCATTACTGGCAGTTAATGCAGCAGCGTTTCCTGAGCAATTTTGGATAAGAAAGTAAATTGTAAAAAATAGAACCCTGTCAAAATACCTTTGTTTTTTTAAGAGACATGTATATAATAGGTGTGATTTACCACATCAGCACAGATCAAATTACCAGAAGACTCATGATTCAGTGTTGAAAAGCAAATTAAACAAGCTGGATTTAGGCTTAAGATATTCAAGTGAAGCAGATGTAAACAAGGGCTACTGCAAGTAGTTATCCTTCTACTGTATTTCTGCCATCTGAAGCCATTTTTACTGAGAACTTAAATGAAGTGAAAAAGCTGCCTTTTAATTCTTAGGAGGGGAGCACAACATTCTTAGGAGTTTTCCAAAGCTTCAGAAAAGTAACCTGTCAGTCCCACAGCAGCGTAGGCGGTTCGTGTTTCAGAGTAATGTTTACCCTGCTTGAAGTCAGCAGGAGAACTCTCTTTGAGCCATGAGTTTTCCCCAGGCTTTCTAAAATAAGACCCTTTTTGCAAGTCAGACCTCCTGTTGGTCAATCTGACGCCCTCTATATGATGTACGGGATCACCTCCCATGGCCTTAAACTTCACTGGCTTTCATACTTGATGTCTGTCTGCATCTGTCCCTGTCGTAAGGGCAGTCCCTGGTGATTTGTGTAAGGAACTCAAAGGCACATTTATGCCGCCCAGCAAGAAGGTCTGTGTTGGCACTGCGGCAGGCTGGTGTGTCGGTACGGGCAGAGCCCAATGCAGCATTATTCAGGTTAGTGTCTCCGTGCTCCTCGGCAACGCTTGTTAGCTAGTCTGCGTGAGGCACATAATGCTTCATTATAGTCGTACTGCTTTGAGAGGAAAGCTGGCTGTACAGCAGTTGGTTCAAATGTCTCCAACTTGAGTTTCAAGATTATTTTGCACCTCAGAGGACTCTCTGAGCATGGTTTACATACATGTTCTAATCAAGAAGAAATATTGAGGTTAAAATGTTAACAGCTGTAGATAGCACCATCAAATGTTCAGTCCTTGGACTGGGAAAGTATTAAAAAGATGATTGGGAGCTTAATAAGTCTTAAAACGTATACGAGTGGAGCCATATCTGTTTCTCTGTAAGGAAGCAGAGGGCATTTTGCAAACATCAGTCAGTTTGCTTTACAACAGCAAGGGGGTACAAGGAGAAAATGGCCAGAGTGACAGTTTTGCTGTCTTGTCAAGAGAAGGTGTGACTCACACTTAGCAAGTTAGCATTTTGTATGCTGGGACAGCTGTCTATTTTGCACAGCTGTGCTGTACATCAAGAAGCCTCTGAATAATAGGCAGTGAACAGCCACTGAATGGGTAGCCGTTACAAAAGCAGAGGTAGGTCTTTTTCTGCAGGCCTCCAAAGAGTCCAGCAACTGATGGCCAAAATAACCAGTGTTTGCATGGTACTGAAAGCAGGCAATGCACAATAGCCAAGAACGTGGAAATCCAGTCTTTTCACCGTGACCTGCGATTATGCTTTTGCCAACTCAAACTTTTGGTCCTGATTTTATGTTTCCAGGGGAGGTGCTTTACTTCTGAAGTTATGCTTTGAACTCTCCTGGCACAGAGAGGGCTGATGGTTGACAAAGAGATCAGGCTGCAAGGGTAGTACAGGTGGTTCTTAATTCAGCCTGCTAGGGGAGGGAAGAACAGAGACAGACTTCATGGGTCAGTAGCACTGGCTCTGTCTCCTGTTTCAAGTTATTAAAATAACACTTCAGTGGTTTTTTAAAAGGCGTTTTCCTAAATGCTCTCTAATGCCCATAATAATTTTAGATGCTGGGAAGTAAATATTTTTCTTCTACCAGTGTGTTTTGGGTTTTTTTCCCACTTGGCAAGCACTGGTATTTGGGGGTTTTGTGTTTTGTTTTGGTTATTCTTCTACAATATTTAGGATGAAGTAGAATTTAGCTTTGCTACCAACATCTTGCAGATATACACACAAAATACCTGAACTTGCCAAAACAAGTTATTTTTTGCATCAGCATTCTTGAGTTTATTTTCTGCTTGCGTGTTTTCAGAAAAAGAGTGCTTCTTACCAGCTGCTGTGGACAAAACATTGTGTCCGCAAGATTGACGAACTGATGGCTTTTTAGTTAGTACTGTAAAGGTCAGCTATGGCAGAGACAATTGGAGAAAAATAGGCAAAATTTGATTATTAGAAGGCCGCTTAAGATAAGACCAATGTTAAGATAAATTAAAAAATAGGGCAAAAGATGAATGTGGTTCTGACCTCTAATGCTGGAAAAATGAACTGTGAGTGCTTATAACTGGGCCTTGAAATGAGCCCTGGGAGGAGACTGGGGCTCTGTGATGGTTTTGATTTACATCCAGTCCTTGATTTCTTTTTTTGATGGACAGTTTTCTATATCATGACAGACTAATTTTGCTTCACAAGCACATGAACTCTCCCTGCAGCAAGATGGGAACATCACCTGTGAGAGAAAGTCAGCAGTCCCAAGGCAAGCTCTATCCTCCCCAAGTCAGGGCTTTAAGGACATGGGTGAATGAAGATGTGCTTACCCTATCCTTCCTGTTCATCCAGAGCGCTGTTAAATATCCCATCTACGCTAGAGTTGTGTTCCCTCCTCCCCCCTTTTTTCTTTTTTTCTTTGGTCTAGTGTCTTGTTGAAATGCTGAAAGGCCTTCAAGCATTTTGGGAAAGCTGACGGCGTTGAATCTTACACTTACGGGGAGTCAGCAGATCCCCACTGGGGTCTTCAGCGGGGTCTTGAGCAAGTTACATAACCCTTTCTGTGCGTCAAAGTCACAGTCCACAAAATGGAAACAGCATGATTTATCTCACAGGGTTCTTGAGGTTTGAACTGGGACTTTTAAAAGAGGTCTTTGCTGTGATTTACTTCCCTTTAAAAGTGAATGGGAGTTCAATGTCTTGATTTTCTCGTTTCAGGGATTTTCAAAGCAGCTATCTTATGTGGAAAAGCTTGATTTTTTTTTTTTTCCCTTGGATGTTTGGGTTATTAGTGGTCTGATTTCAAAATCTCTTTAAATGGAGTAACAAATAAGTTACGGAAAAACTACAGTCCCAGTCATAAAGAAGTCTGTATCTACCATCCGTAAGGACCTGATTAGTCCCCACACTACTGTGGTAAATGGATTATAATTACTCTACTTCTCCCGATTCTCAAAGAAACTCTGAAATAAAAAAGATTTTAAAGGGGCATTGTCAAGCATCCCAGAAAAAAGTGGGCATTTAGTTAAGACAAAGCAAAACGTCTGGAGGTGCCAGGTGCGGAAATAACCACTTTCAGAAATGCCTCCTTACTGAAAAAATGTTACTGCACAATAACAGTTGCCAGCTGGTAGTGGTGGAAGAATTTAGAAGGAAAGGAACAAAGCACAATAAAAATGTATGTACAATAACAAATTATGGGCAGAAAGACATAATATTCCAAGTTCTCTATCCTGTTCCTTAGCTACAAATAATCCTGTGAAATATGTGTTCCAAAGGTCAAATAAAAAAAAGACTTCAAAGCAAAAAAGGGTAATACTGAAACTGTCTCTAGAGGTTTATTCTGAAAATATTTCAGAAGGTGAGAAACTTTTCTCGTTCAACAGTCTCGAGACTGTAGGTAATGAGGAGTTCTGAAAACACCTAGACATTAGGATCACTTATGTCATCAGACTAAAACTGGGATGTGTGTTTTTGGAAAACTTGTTTGGAGGAAGTGCTGATAAGCGAGGGAAACATTAAGCCCAATTCTGTGTTCACTGACCTTCCCTAGGACTGGACTATACAATGGTTTTAAACTCAGAGATTTAGATTGCACATTAAGAAGTTTTTTTATGATGAGGGTGGTGAGACACTGGAACAAGTTGCCCAGAGAAGTTGTGGATGCCCCATCATTGGAAATGTTCAAGGTCAGGTTGGATGGGGCTTTGAGCAATCTGATCTAGTGAAAGATGTCCCTGCCCATGGCAGGGGGGTTAGACTAGGTGATCTTTAAAGAATCCTTCCAGCCTAAACCATTCTGTGATTCCATGCGGCAGAGTAAAGGACTTCCACATGAATACCTGATCAGAGGGAAAGCTGGGATTCCCAGAAAGGGTGAGTGTAAGGCATTAATACCCTCTGTATCCACCAGCCAAGCTTCCTTTAAACTGCTGAAGTTACTTGGTGTTCCCTGAAACCATCTAGAGCAGCATGAGATTTGTCTTGCTTGGCTTCAGCTATTTTGATAATAGGCATTCAGTCCCACCAAACTCTTAGACCTCCTCACTAGCCTAGGCAGAAAGATGGGCATCTCCAGAGAGCTGTTTGTCCCATCAGTCTTCTGCTGGGAAGAATCACCCGCCAGAAGAGCCCTCACCCCCCTTGCCATCTGCTGTGGAGATATCTAGGCAAGTAGAGCAGATGAGATCCCTCACATCTGGACAGCTGAAATAAAGTGAAATGAAAGCATTGTCTCACTGGGAGGGTGGATATGAATGTGCGTCAAGGTGGTCTTAACAGGAAAGTATTTTGCCTTTGTACTAATGATAAGAAAATTGAATCTTAACAGACCCGTCACCTGCTTGTTTGACTTTGTTGTAAATATCAAACTCTGTTACAAATTTTAGCCTAAATGTTATTGAGTTTTAGGCCTAATTACTGCTATTCTCTTGCTTTATACAAGCCAGGGATGTGCTCTCTCAGAAGCAGCTCTTCTCATCGTGCTGTGTGTATCACTAAGCTGCTCATCAGCACCAAATTCTGTGCTCCATTATAGGCCCAATTTTGTCAAAACTCCTGTAATTTTGTTAGTGCATCTCCTGTTTTTCTGACAATTGTCATGCTTCATTTCTCAGCGGAGATACTTTGCTTTTCCTGTCAAGTGTGATTGAAGCTAGCAAACCCAGCAGCAAGCCAGAAGTCCAGACCCAGGCCGTCCCCAGCCCTGCGCTAGCATGGTGCCAAAGGAGCCCTCTAATGTCAACCTTGTGTTGCCAGCGGATGGAGCCTTTCTGCCTGTGTACCTCTGCCATCACTCTCACCCAAGAAACATAGGCTTTCAAAAGCCGTGGGCATATCTGAGTCCGCGCAGATCTACTGCCAAAAGAAAGATGTTAGGTTAACCCTTTATGGTATCCTTTCAAAAAATTACTTGGGAGACCTTCTTATATTTCCTGAATAGTACTCAGGTTTTCTTATATAAACTGGGATACCAAAATGCTATTTATGGCCATCTGTATTTAAGAAGTTGAAATTTTTAAATAGTCAGTGCTAAAGTCTTTCTGGCAGAGACTTTGATGATGCTACAGGAAGCATTCCCCTATCAGATATATAGGCATTTTAAATGCTTTTCCATTTTCAGTAGCATTGACATCTCTATAGAATGGTATCCTCCATAAAATGGGGAAATGTCTGAAAATGTCACATACTTCTAAGAGTCTGCCCATTGCCCATGCTGGCTTCTGTACCTCTATAATAATTTTGTAAACATTAGGCCATTTTGAGCAATACAAAGGTTCTGCTTTATGTAGAAGGGAAGCAGAGATTGCTAAAGAGCTGATAGAGATATATTGTTTTGTGAAGAAATACAGAAATGGAAAATTTACATACAGCGTGATTTTCTCTAGATTCTTTTGGTCGTAGTGGCACATCTTGCCTCTTTCCAAGCCTTCAGTTTTCTCCTTCTGTTTTGTTCTTCACATGGTGGGGCGGGGGGCGGGGCGGAGGGGGAAGGAGGGCAAGTTTATAAATAAGATGGGAAAAGAAGGAGCAGTTTTATGTTTCAGAACAGAACATGCACGTTATTCACTGACCCAGAAAAATGAGCCACATGTACAAGATTTAAACTTCAAAAATGAAGGACATCTTTCCTAGCAGGCCTGTAGAAGAGCTTTGGACTACAGCAATTAATGCTAGGAGTGAATGCTGGGACTAAGCAGTGTTGGAGTCTGTTCCCTTCCCCGGCTCTGACAGTCTGCCTGTGTGCTCTTGGACATTTTCTCCTGAAATGCACCCAGCAGTAGTTTTCCACCTGCATCTACAAATCCCAGGAGATGCGGGAGGCATTACGCATAGGTTCTGTGGAAGGTAAAAACAAGCTTATTGTCAGTAGGCTTAAAATGCTGGATTTGTACTTCACTAGAAAAATGCTTGCACGTAAAAAATAAGGCAAACCTCAAAAACTTCTGCTGTCACTTATGCAAAGTGAAATGGTAAATTTTCTGATGTCTAGTGTTTGGCATTGAAGCCTGCTTCAAAATGCAAAGACTTTGAGACAGTCTGCTTATTTGAACCTATCCAGTTCAGCTATTTTGAACCATCCCAGCTGAGTTGTTGCCCCAGCACCTTTTTGCGCAATTTTGGGACGTTACAAATATAACAAGTGGACAAAATCTAATTTAGTGCACTCTACTGAAAAAAAAAAGGTACTCAATCATTCTGTTATCACACTTACTGCTGTCACCCCATTGTTTATTTCCAGACCGTGCGATGATGAACAAAAGGGGTTTTTGGTGTTTCGTCAGGGTGAGAAGCTGTAAGTTTATTTTATAAATGCAACCTGAGCAGACCTGAGTAGGGAGGGCCGAAGTGCATGTTTTCTTTAAGGAGGGCTCTCAAATAGAGAGATCCTTACTCAACAGGTAAGGATGATAAGTAAAGCCTCTCTCCTCCAAAGAGTACTTAATTGCTTTCTCTTGGGGGGAAAAAAAAGACACCAAACAAACAAACAGAAAATGGAAGCGTTCCAACTATCTGTAAAAGTTTTGTTTCCACACTGTGCTTCAATCTCATTACAGCTTTTGAGGAGTAACAGTGATAGTCAGCCATTCCTCAGATGGGAAGTGATTACGGTGTGAATTGCTGTAGAAGAGCACTATTTCCAGTAATAACACTGCAGGTGTTTTGAAACAAAGCTGCTCTAACCTTTCAGATTGTAGAGGCATCCCAGTAATTCTAAGAATCACAATCTACAAATACCTAATTTCATTATTGCATTCCTAATTAAGAGGGGAAAAAAGGTATGAGGAAACTGTATTTGAAAGACATTCTTCTACAAATTAGCAGCATCCTATTTCTGATGTATCACTAGAAATAAGGTCACTCACATGTAGTTTCAGGACCTCCATGCCTGGGCGTGGTGTTGCTAGCATTGATGGGCACTCCAGGTACAAAAACTTATGCTTTCATCAAAGCCAAAAAAATTTAAAGGCATTGCACCATGGAAAACAGATTACAGTTAGTGATACCAAGATAATTGTTGTGTGATAATTACGTGGTTTTTGTGGCACAGGACGCAACTTCTTTAAAAGATTTCTGCATCAAGTTGCTGTTCGATGCACAAAATCTTGTCTTAAAGATTTCATCTGAATGCAAACGCACCACATTCCTTTTGAAATTGGCTGATGCTACAATGAAAAATTCGCACATCATTTTCCATCTGAACTTTGTTTAGACTTAGTTCTTAGCCAGTGAATCTTGTTCTTTCCTTGCCTGATCACCTCTCTCATAAAGCCTTGCCCCAAGTAGCTGTTAACGAATTTTCATCAGGTCACTTCTCATCCTTCTCTTTCTTAATTAATTAAATTGACCCATGATATAGAAACCCAGTATTATCCTTGTCATTCATGGTACACCGCAAGCTCAAGATTAGGTTAGATTTTCCTCCGACATAGTTGTACATTGTCTATACAGCTTACCAAGCCAAGTTCTTCATTTAAATGTTAATTCATTCTTGACAACTCAAATTATTAATAGCATCAAAAGAATCTAGGGTCTTCTCCTACATGGACTAAATAGCAGAAGTCCCATTATTTCTAATGGATGCAAAATTAGTTCCCTCTTTTTGCATGGTAAAAATGTAAGAATCAGAAGTAATGTGGACAGTTAGAGTAAATAAAATTAATATATTTGGCATATTTTCAGACCACAGATTACATGTTGCTTTATTACTTCAGCACAGTACTGTGTTTTTCACTACTCACTAAGGACTATATTTTGCCTTTAGTTTTCATGCAAATCAGCTCTTAATATAGCGGGAAATTTGCGGTGTTAAACATTGTGCAAGACATTCTGAGCACAGTGAAGAATCAAACCCATTCCCACCCCATTCTAGCATAGGAGCATAGGGGTTAGTTCAGAGCCTTTTGCTTGTCAGAAATCTGAACACACCAGAGACCTGTTCCAAAGCACACGGAAATCACTGCAAAAAACCTCAGTGACTTCAGTGAGTTTGGGATAAAGCACTGGGGCTTTCCTGAAAGGAAAAAAAATGGCAAATATTTCTAATTGTAAGTAATTTTAAAGCAGACTGCTTTGTTCTCCAAAATAACTTTTAAGGAGCTGCTAGAGACCAAAAACATGTATAATTTGATTAGTTTGATGTCTAGGATATTTTTTTTTCCTGCTTGCTCTTTTTAGCTGATGGGAAAAAAAAAAGCTATTTTCTTACAAGCTTACCCCAGATTGATCACAGATAAATTAAAGAGCTTTGATGTGGCCAGCAAAGCATACTTACTGATCTAATAACAAATACAAGTGTTCTTGGAAAAAAACTCTCGGGCGTATACTGAAACTTCATGTTTGTTTTTCTCCCCTTTTTTGAATAATAAAAAAATGAAACCGTTTTTTTTTTTTTAAGGAATGTTTCCTCAAGCTGATTGTTCTGCTTCAGCTACGCACACACGCTATGGCAGAAAGGATAAACAAGTACAGCTTTGTACTTGGTCCAGAACAAGAGACCCTACATTCAAAACGCTCATCGTAAAAACTGCTGAGAACTTAACCTGAGTTACATTGCTGTTGCTTGGCTTTTGTTGCATGTGAGGCTTACTGATACCAGGCCTATTTGCTCTTACAGTTGCCAACATTAGAAATTTCAATTTCAATGCCAACATCAGAAAATTCTCTTGTTTGTCCTAAAATTCAAGGGTAAAAGATCAAATTTCCATTCCTCTGGTTGTTGTTAGCCTTTCTTCTTTGGAGAGGGGGGCTGTGAATTACAGCAATGCCTGATGATAAGCTCCTATGTGCTCTTTTAGCTGACCGTATGTTGTGTGTTTTCAAATTGCTGGTGCTCAGCATTTTGAAATTAAGGACACTTGCTTAGGCACCGGAAAGACATAGGTGTCAATGCCTTACTGAGCTGAGTGGGGGCAGAAAGTTGCCTGCCAGTAGAAGCACAGGGCTGCAAAGGGTTCGCTATAATGTCAGAGTCTTTGTTTTCAGAAACTATGTTACTGCATGGCTGAGGTGGAACTGGCTCATGATGCCCCTGTCCCTGCTACCTGTCGAATAGCCTCCTTCCTGAGTGCATCACACTCTGCCTTAAAGTGCCTGCGCTGCTTGTCCAGACTGCAGCTATGAGTCACATTCTTTCCAGCCTTAGTTTTTCATGGACAGTTTTATACCTACTTGGTCTTGTCCAAGGATTTCCCTCGTGATTAAATAGCCATTCTATTCCTCTCATGTTTGCTTTCATGGAAGCAATCAAGCCACTCTCTGGGCTATGTTTTGTACGCCAAGAAAACGAGCAGAGGTAGGTGACAAGGAATTTTTCTTCGATTTACCTTTAGATCATTTTAAAAGCTCAAAATGAAATCAAAAGCAAAACCTTGAAACTGTTCTTCATTCTGGATGAAACACTTTTAAATTTTAAAATCATTAAGGAACAACAGTTTGAAACAAAAATTGGTTTAAACCAGAAAAACATCAAACTTCTGAAAATGGCAATCTGTCTGCCATCAAGCATCTTTAAGGTTCGCCGTTTGCTGTGGAATAGCCCTCTCTTTAATTTTTCCTTCTAAGTTAATCCCTGTTGCCCTTCTCTAATAGTTTGACACCTGTTCTCTGCGCTCTGTCCTGAGCCCAGGTGACAATGCCATATACAGCTGGGCCTTGTCACCTGGAAATAATGCTTTTCTCCCTGTCTTTGACACACCAGCCTTTTGGACCCCTGGGCTTTGGAAGGATAAGGCCTCTCTAATATTCCGTTTCTAATAAATCTTCAGTTGTTTTTGAAAATGCAAACTCCTGCCTTCCACTGGTTAAGTTCCATTTGGAGATTCTCGTTTTTAGTTTGTTCCAGTGGTTATTTTTGTTGGGGAAATAACTTACCTTAAAATGTGTGCTGTGCCTAGCTGCTGAGTTAACAGAGGCTGGTTCTATTGAAAACTAGAAGCCCAAGGGTTTTTTTTGGTTTTTTGGTGTTTCTTTTTTTTTAATCCCCTGAAGCTATCTAGTAGATTTATGTCATGGCTGACTCCAGACTCCTAATGAAAACCAGAACAGAACAAAGTTGTTGGGAGACACATAAACCTAGTATTAGTTTGGAAGGTGTAAATATTTATCCAGGGAGAAGGAGATGACTTATTTAAAGACTGACCTAATTTAATATTTAGGAAAACCACCTTTCGGTATCCACCCTGCAGCCAAGAATTGTCCTTCTTTTTCCTAGGGAATATTATAGTTTAAGAAATGAACCACACAACCCAGAATATACTGGCAGGGGCAGTCTCCCAGAATGGAACTACTCATTAAACTCATTTATCCTCCTTACAGACCATTCTGAAGGTATTGCAGTGCATTAGGGACAAAGCTGGATCGCTGAAAGGTCATGGCTCTCAGAGACAGTAGCTGTAGTGGGAGGCACTCCAGTCAGGTTTGGGTCTGTACTAGCAGTTTCACAGGACGCTTGTCCATGACAGACATCGTCACTCAACAGTTCTGTTTAATACCTCATTTTTAAGCTACGTGCCAAGTAACCCCCCCAGAAAAATAAGTCTTGGAGAGTATGAAGGGATCAGGGAAGTTGTTTTTGTTTTCCTCATTTCATACTCAATTAAGGTAAAATACGGGATGAGGCAGGGGATCAGAAACATGGTAGAATTTCTTATTTGAGGTTGATTGATTTTTAAAATTTTTTTTTAATCCTGTGTAGACTAGTAACAATAAGGAACATTTCGTATTTGCTGATAATGATAGAAGTGTCAGATAGTTTGTGGTCCTAGCTTAGTGGGCAGCGGACAGGACACCGCAATTATTGGCAGTTGTGATGCTTTCTCAGCTGAGGGGGCTTGAACAGGCTTGGAGAAAGAACTGCTTTTCTCCAGCAGAAACATCCTCTCCGACATAAAGCAGGGAACAGCAGTGTGGTTACACATCCTGTTCTAGTTGCAGCTGAGCCGTGCAGATGTGGTTACCCCCAGGACCCTCTTCCACCCCCTCAGTGGCTCAGCTTAACTGCTTTTAAGGTCACTTCCTAGCTCGGTTCAGTCAAAATGATCCAGATGAGCTCCAGCACTTCTAATAGTGGGATTCTTTTTTTTTTTTTTTTAAACTGACCTGACTTAGGAAGCAACCACACTAGCAGTTGTGCCAGCAATTGGAGTGATCAGTCACCTATTACAGGAAGGCAGTGGTGAGCAGTCTGCAGTGAGCTGCAGAGGGTAACCATTCAACTTGGCCCAGCAGTACTCAGAACAGGAGAAGCCATTGCAGTATCTTCCTAGAGCAGCACAGGGAAGACATGAAGTACCACTGCCTCTGCTGTGCTAGTGCTCGGGATGAGCCATGGGGCTACCCAGCCTTTCGTCAAGTGTGAATAAAATACAAGTTTCTATCAACATGTTGTGCTGCTTGGGCACAAGAGTAGTCCCGGTCTAGTAGACTATGTTAGTGTATTTGCTGCCCAGATGTAAAACACCTGATGGACTTTCATTCTTTTGCTCTGTCTGTGCCCCTTTATACCACCCTAAATATGCTTTCCCTCTTTCACGTAACAGCTCCCAGTATTTGTAAGGTTATATCATCTCTGCAGATGATTTGAATGCACTGTACAACATACTTAGTTATTTTTATATTTCCTCATAAAAACCTTTCCATGTTTGTGTTCTCTGAACTCTGCCCAGATTCTCATCCCTTTCATTCCACTGTTGAGGTCCCTGGCAATATTTCAAACTGCAGGGCAGTAAGAGGAGTAGAAATCCCTGCTAGATGATGGGATCATCTCTATCATTTGGGATCATTTAGCTATAAATTGTGTTGACCTTTAACTGTTGTGTTTCAAGATAGCTTTGCCATCCACACCCTCATCTAGCGTGAGCGGGACTCATGTGCTTCAGTGTGTTCTCACGTCCTAATCTCTATGTCATCTAGACTTGTGACTTGACCAGAGGATATCACAGCCCTCTTCCACCCATGCTCTACAAACCCATGCTTATGTGTTGTATTTAGTAGCTCACTTCATTTCTTCTTCATACACATAATTTCCAGAGGGTGTTCAGGAGAGAGGTTCCTCAGTGCTGCTTACAGTGATAAGAAGTCTTATACTTAACCTGAGTATCTTGCATCTTTCTACAAGCACTGAATTAGGAATCTCTGTTTGAAATGAGGAGCTGTCTTAAAAACTGACTGAATACAGCTTAGTGCTAATAAAACTATCAGGTTAACGTAACATGGCTATGCCTGTGTAATAAAGCAGATAGGAGATAACTTACCTCAGTAGGTCCTGTACTCGATGTATTTGATGTGTCTAGTTTACCGTAGTGCATACCACTGCCTACAGATCATCAGCTTTGATGGTGACTAAAACTGGAGTTAATCAAGTGCTCCTCTGTGACTCTCTCTCGCTACTCCATATGCTGTCGTTTGTTATTAACCTATGTCAACAGGCCTTCCAGTAATTTATAAGCCATATTACACTGCTCTTTACACCTGATACTATTAAAAGTGACAGTTCCAGAAAGCTTTTGTGAAATACTATATTGATGACAGCACTTACAGTCAGACTTTTACGTACTCTCTTTTCTTCTTGTACTTTTAAGCTTTTGGAAATGCAATCACATTTAGAATTACGTCCTTGTAGGTGTTTTTCTGCAGCTGCTTATTGCCAGAGAGGCCAGCCAAAAAGCTGCAATTGTCATCAGTGAGAATTTTGACACGTAACTCTTTGAGAGGTCTGTGATTCTTTTGTCATTGTTACTCATTCTGGCACTTAATGTATTTCTTCACGTATTACACTGTCACCCTAAAAATATGATTGCAAGTTTTGAAACTCATAGTACCTAATTCTTTTTTAAAGTTAAAAAAAAAAAAAAAGAGGATTTTGAGTATATCTGTATAATCCCGTTACACTGGTGACAAAATCCAGACTCATGTCTCTCATCGTCATGTCACTTCAATTAAGAAACCACCGTAAAGTCCACATCTTTCCATAAATTCCAGAGTTCCTCATAGACTGCAACAGAATTTTTTTTTAGTTAAAAATTGGCTAAATAGTATCAAATAATAATCAGTACAGTACAATCAATACAATCTCATTTACAGAGAGTTACTCCTCCATACATAAACATATACTGTGACCTTTGTAAGTGATCTACATTAGGCATAGAGCTGAATGAGGCACATGAGCAGTTAAAATAGTCATGGTCCCCAGACAGTTACATCTTTTCTCATTTTTCCACTAAGCTATTTTAGAAAAATATTAAAAATATAAAAGCATATGAAGAAAGGAGTGCATGTCTTTGTATAAAAAGGAGCCAGAGGTTTTTACTATAAAGGAATCGGAGGATTCACCTCCATAGATTGTAGACATTATTATTGGACTTTACTGTGGCTAATTTCTTAGGTTTGCTCAAAGTAATTGATTAACCTCAGAGAAACACCTTTTTGTATTTTCTGATCTATATGCAATAGATTATGTTAGACCAGGAATAATAGGTTTAGTGATACTTAGAGATGGTATTCCATCTTCTATTGAAATATGGACATTCTGTCCATCCTGAGGCCTGAAGACAAGTTTCCATTGAAAGCAAAATGACAGCAACATCATTAAAATGTCACAGCTTTTTTGAGATAGGGAGGCCTGACACTTGGGGAGAATATGCAAACCACTACCTACTTCTGCAGATTTCTGAAAAGTGAGATTCTATGATTTTAAAATATTTTATTTCAGTGTTTTATGATCTGGCAACTTTGATTGTTTTCTGCTATTTCATACTTTTTTCCTTTTAGAAAGCAAGGAGCTATCTTTGTTCATTTTCTCTGGATTTCAGATGATGATAGTGTTGACCTTATGCCAAACACAACTTGCCTTGGTTTAGGCTGGCCGGTCAGTTCTACCCAGCAGTCTGTCACTAGTTTGACACTGAGCATTTGTGTAAATTTGTAGCTGGTAGATGCTGGAATTTGGCTAAGGTGCTCTCAGTTTCAGTGCCTTGCTGGACAGATTCACAGTCTGTGGTAAACCTAGGATTGCCTGACTCCCACACCCATATTTAAAACCTTTCATTTTGAAGCTGTACTGTGCATTCTAGCTCAAATAAATAATCACTTGATATAAACAGGTTTTGAAATCTAATCTGGGCTTCCGTGGCTTGAAATGTCTTGTAATGTTTTGCTGGGGAAATACCGAGTCCAGCCTGAGCCCAGAGCACCTGAGTCCAGCTAAATACTGGATGACTTTAGTGATAGCTGTCAGCAGATAGAGCTCAGCTGAGCTCAGCGTTGAAGTTTAAGGTCATTAAACTGACTGCAGAATACTCAGTCCACTGCAAGATTAAATCATTTGAGGCTTTCTGACTCAAAGATAACTATCAGTATATGCATGTGAAAAGATTAAATATTTTCACTGAAAATTGGGATCCTGCTGGATTCCTGCTTTCCCATTTGCTGCCATGCTTCACTTACCTCTCTGTTAAGGAGACACGAAGACTACTGTATCTGAAGTTGACCAGCTAGAATGATATAGTCTGCTCTTTAGTTTTCAATTGCTGGATTTCTTTGCATAAAATTCACTCCAAGAAGAAATAGGAAGAGTCTATTGATAAGCCATACTAATCAAAAAATCCCAATCTATGGATTATATCATTTTACCTTTGTGCTTCAGGGGGACTTTTCAGTCTCACCATCTTCAGTTTCCAGACTGATTAAAAAAAAAAAAGGTTCAAATAAATTCTAAATCAAAGCAGGAAAAATGGATCTGTACAGTTTCTGTAATGTTTCCCAAATGAACTGATGTAGAAGCGAAGTGTGACTGATAACAAAGTGTAATAGGATGTATTGTACATATCGTACATGCAAAAATATTACTGGTTCCTTTAGTTTTATATGTCATTAAATGTGCAGAACTCAAGATGCTTTACCAAGTGAACTAAGGCTGGCTGTGAAAGCCACAAATAAGGAAATTTGTTTTCCCTCCCTAGTTTTCTCGGGAGAAACCGAACAAGTCTCACTGCTCAGAGGTGGATGTTTGCAACACTGACAATAAAATACAACATTTTGCTGTAGCCTCTCTCTGAAAACTAGTATGCCCCGTGTATGAAACTGAACGTGAATATTCCATTGAGATTCTCTTTAATGTCTCCTGTCTGCTTTGCTAAAAGTCACTCCAAGAGTGCAGCCCTCAACATATACTCAGCATGTGAATTTATTTCGCAGGCTGCATCTCCAAAGACCGTTGTGGTCCACAAACTAGTAGGGTCTCAAAACTAATGTGGCAGATCCAGAAGACAGAGATGCACAGTACTGCCCTGTTTTGCAGTCTTAGCAATAAAGCTTAGGAGTCCTCAGCAAAAGTAGAGTCACAAAAGCAACAACCTTTTATTACTAGCCAGCCTTAGTTTCTCCCCATTTTCAAATTGCTGACTGAATTTTTCCAAAACCAGAACTGCTCGCTTGCTTAAGTAGTTTCCCTTGACAGCCCTTGCTCTATGTTTTCAAATGGCCATTAGTTCCCTTTCTGTGCTTTTAATCTTCTTTACAGGCTTTCCTCCATGTATACCTCACACTTTCCTCTTCTGTATGTATGTATCTCATGTACCTTTTCTCATCTGTCTGTCCCCTTCCAGCAGACTCTTCCGCTGTCTTTTCATCACTGTCTGAGACATATGTGTAAAATGAGGGTTCTCCTAAAAGGGTGTAAACCCAGCCTGGAAGGGATCTGCTTACTGATACAAAGATGGTAAAAAAGGAGAGAAATTTTTTGTATTCCTTGTCAAAAATGAATTTATAGACTGGCAAATGCCTAGGGTTAGAAGCTCTCTTTTAGTCTGAATTGAAAATTAGTTGCATCGTAACTAAGCGGGTTTGATTCCCCAGGTACCTTTCCCAAATGTAGCTCCATTGCACAAAGTACCAAACGGAGTTTCTTGCAGGATTCTCATTTGGTGCTGCCTTAGACTAAGGCAGATGAACCGCGTTACAAACAGTGCCCTGATCTTCTCCAGTGGATTGCCAGCTGCAATGGAGTAGCATATGGGCGATAGCATAGGCTGTAGAAACCTGTTTGCTAGAGAATGCTACCATTTCGCATGGTTCATTGGACAGTCTCCAGAGACTAAATATTCATGACATTAATATGTCATAGTAAACTGTATGTTAGAAATTAATATGTATGTGACAGACACTTTTACCCTTGCAGAACACAGTGGTTTCCATGTATTTTTAGAATTTCTCAGGTTGGATTTTTTGAAGGCATGCTCTGCAGTCACAGGAAGAATTTGGTGCTGCCTACAGCATTGCCTCTCAGATTAATATCATGTCACTGTTTCTGCTTTGTCCTGTTGTTTGAAAAGATGAAGGAAAATGATGCTCTGTACGTAGAGTTCTCAAACAAGGTTTTGGGCCAATAACAATTTTTTTTTTCATTTTAAACAAAAAATGACTGAAGATGCCTTCCTGTCCTCCATAAAACATTGTGCTTATTTTTATGCAGAATAAATGAATATAAGTCTAAAAATGTCAAGGAAACATATTTGTTTGGATTACGCTAAAAAAAAATTTACAATATCTAGTTTAACCCTGAAGAATTTATACATCTTTCTCACACCACTCTCTTGCTCTAATACCATAGCTCAACTAGTAGAGTAGGTCAGGGGTTTCTGAAGGTGCTGGAGGTGTATGGCTTTTGTCTCTATAGAGAGAGCAAGCTGTAGGCAGCACACAAGCCAGCAGCATGCTGATGGAATGACCTGCTGTATGTTGGAAGGCGTCTGGACTGAATTTCTGTCCTGGTGACACGAGTAACTCTTGGCATATGTTTACAGAAGAAATAGATTGTTTTGAGGATAGTCGGGAAAGCATTTTCAGAATTTGTACTATGCATTTACAAAGCAGCTTGGTCTAAATTATTGCCTGCAGATAAAAGATTATTTTCCTTTGATGAGTAAGACCCACATCACAGGGAGATTGCAACCGTGACTTTCAGTTTTAGGAGTTTTACAAGCTGGGGTGTCTTCCTTACAAAGAATTCTCCTTAGTTAACCTCACAGTTATGGAACTAAATGCAATCCATTTAATGTCTGGAGAAGTGTTTTATCCATAAGAGAAGTCATAAAAAAAGATATCGATCATGAGGTGTCAACAAGAAAGATCACCATCTAGGTGTAGCAAAAGCTAGATGAGGAGGAAGAAGATGCTTTGAAGAGGATTTCGCTGTCAACTGGATGTAGCAAAGAGGAGCCATTGGGTTCAAAGTCATTAATTGCTGAGGTTAGAGAAAGAAAGTGATTGTAGCAAAACCAGCGTAGAAGAAGGATAGAGGCAAGACTGGAAATTAGTGTCTTGATGAAGAAGGGAGAGAGAAAAGTCTGCAAAGGAAGTTTAAGAATTGGACTTTGAATATGTTAAAATTCAGCTAATTTGAAGACCTGTGTGCTCTCTAAAAAGCTGTGATTCAAATTTTTTCTTTTTGAATTTCTTACAGACTTGGGGGAGAAGGGTTCAGGGTAAAAAATTCTTTTGTTATGTTTGCGACTTTTATCTGCAGGACTAGATTGGTTTAATTTGGAATAGCACATTGAGAGATCAGACTGAAGTTCAGTTTTAAAACTGATGTTCCTGCCTCTCTAAGCTAGCTTCTGCCTAGCGGTTGTGACACAAATGTTTTGGTCTCAGTGTATGCCAGGGCGCTGAGTGCTGCCTTTTCTGCCCACGACCAGGGTGGCCTGCCACCTGCTGAGGTGTTTCAGATCTCACGAGCTCTTTTAAGGCTGTTTGTTCCCCCTCCATGATTCAAACCCTCTCAATAAATAGTCTCTTTGTAATTGCTTGCTCCAAGCTCAGTTTCTGAGTGTTTCAAAAGCGGAGTTGTTTGCAGCCAGTCACTTTCTTCTTTCGGCTGCAATAAAGACCTTGAAATTTATTTTTTTCTAGGGTATTGAATTTCAATGTTTTATCATTTTCCCCCCAAGGAAGGTATGAATGTGAACTACAAAGAAGGTTTTTTTCTGGAGTTTGGCCAGAAAGAGTGCTTTTCCGCGTGAGTTTAGACATATATTTAGGTACCTTGCTGAATTTGAGCCAAGATTTGTAGCCTGGTTTTGGAGTTCAGTGAACAATAAGTGAAAATCATGCATGAACATTTTTTTCTAATTGTGAGAATAATATTTGCAAATAATTTATTTAGTAATTACCAAGAAGGATTGAGCTTGATGAGGTAACCCTTTCATGTAAAAAGAACCAAAGCACAATATCCATTCCTATTAGTTGGCCCGCTTAGATTTTAAATTCTTGAAAATGAATTAAAAAAGAGTTTCCATGAAACAGTGTTCACAAATTACACTATTCTTTTATAATAGGGCAATAGCAAAGAAGAGTTTATGTTCGTAAGTATGCGTGTTTTTGTTTAAATATGTACAAATATGTACACATCTGACAGCCAACAAGCTCTTGAAAATATTCAGGTTATAATTGCCTCAGTAATTTTTTAAAAGTGTGGATAATTATTATGGAAATTATTATGGAAAGATATACTTTGTTGTGAAAACATATTGTCTAGTAAACTGATGGAAACAGGCTATCAAAATTTACATTGATGGTGTGTCATTCTTTATAAATTGCCCTTTTTATTGATGATAGGTCAGTAGTTGTGGACAAGTGGCAAAGATTACTTGCTTCCCTGCAGAGCTCTTTAATTACAAGGTCTTTGAATAACTATGTTAACAGGTTGAGATGTACTGTCTGCGTTAGCTGATTGTACCTTATAATTCTATTGGGCTGACTATAATTCATAGTCATTTTGATTGTGAATCAGTGGGACAGCAAAAGAGTGCATTTATCTCTGTGAAAACAAAAGTATTATTCTAGCTTAGTATTTCATATTCAACTACACTCATTGACTGGCTCCAGTAAGTTTGGAATATTAATGAGATGAAGACCAACATCTTTAATTCAGGGTAAGCAACAGGCAGTGTGAAAACAGGGGCTCTCAGTATATACAAATTGACATTGAAAACATTAAATGAGTTCCTATCCTTATTTTTTTATATGTAGGTACCAAGAGTAGTCAAGTTGTTGAATCTGAGCTACTCAAATGTTACTAAAGGCATCTTACATTTCCTTTAAATAGCAGAATTTTGCATTTTGTGGTTCTCACTTCTTCAATATGGGTCTCTATTATTTACTTTCACCAAGAATTTTGAATATAAAATTTGCATCCGCAGACATACTTGTTTTAACTCAAACCTTCAAAGATTCATATCACTGCATATGATTTGCATGGAGTTTGGTCTTTTAATTCTTCTCTGATGGAAGTGAGGAACATTTTTATATTCTGTGAATTTCTGTAAAACAGCCTTATATAAGGCTGAATTCAAACTGCATCAGGACCTAGAGCATAGCAAATTGAGGCTTAAGCACACCCTGGTTTCAATCTAATGCAGGATCCAACCCAGTCTGTGTACTCAGTCATGAATATTGGGAAGTGCTCCCAGGTCCCAGTTTAGATGTAGCCTCATCAATTTTGATTAAGAAAGCATTCTTGGGAAACACCTTGTTGTTATTTTGTACTAGAATTGTAGAGATTTTCAGATTTTTATTTTGTATTGAGAACAGTATGGTAATTTAAACATCTCTTGGTACTAAGATATAGCCTGAGGCTGTTTGCTTTTCCTCACATTAGTATTCTTCTCTTGTCTTCTGTTGATCCAGAAACGTAAAGACTGGCTACATAACCTGTGAGAGCAGCTAAATATAGAGAAATTGGCTACATATAGCCTAGGATAAGTCCCTATGTTTAAAACTTCAACTGTGCTTTTCAGATCAGCCCAAAGTACAAGTTAAGGCCTATTCTCCAGCCAGTACATGGAAGAATTAGGATTCTTCTGAGTTGTAATGCTTTTTACGGCTCCTTCACTCTTGGCGATGTGCTGATGCTGGAGATAGATGTTTATACTTCAGATCAGGGGCTCCCCAGGGATTTATGCTGATATTACTCCTCACAAAGTGACTTTGTAGATCTAAATTAAAAATGTCAGACAGTTCTTCCACTCTGGCTACCAGTACAAGCACTAGTGAGAGCACTGCAGCAACCTCCAGCTCTTCCGTGTTTGGTTCAGTTACTATGGTAGAGATGTCTCTTCTGAGAAATCTCATAGCTCTTGTGTTTAAGAAACTGCATGGAGAAATAGCAACAAAGAAGATATAATAATAGTAAATACTAAACAAAGGCTTTAAATAAAAAGATCTTTATGTTCATATTTCAGGTTCTTAGCTGACCCTTCTGTTCCTCCAGATTAGGAAGAAACTTCTGAGAACCTAGTTACCCCAAAATTGCTGACCTCCTTTCTGCTGACCCATAGCTAGTTAGGAAGATGTAAGTGTGATGGAGCATGAGGAGTGGCTCACAAGTGAAGCATTATCTCACCCCACTGGAAATTTTTATCGGGGCGTAGGGTAGCCAGTCATACCAGTCACAGGGCTCTAAAAGCAGTGTATAGCATCTGATGAACAAAAGTTTGCCAGATGCTACTGTGATACACATTTTGGCCAACTTTTGAATATTCTGGGGCCTCTTTTATTCACAGGTTAGCATTCAAGGTAAGGTCAGTGTTTGTGCACAAATCCTGCCAAACCTTTCTTCCATCACCACCACAGAAGCACACAGATGTGTCCAGTTTGCTTTGCCTGCTAGCTAGTAGGCATCCACAACTGCCAGGTAAAACTGCCCACTTTGCCATACCTGCCTGAGGGTGTTTTGTGCAGGCGTCTGACTGAATAGATACGGAGATGGACCACAGTTTTATCCAGGATAGCACCTTAAATCTCCCTTTGTACCTCTCAATGTCAACAGAGGTGTGCCTCAGTGTCCCTGAATTTGAGGTTTACCTTTTTCTGCAATCTCCATTGAGTGCATGTCCTCAGACAGAGAGGAAGGTAATTCCTTAGTAACTCTAGAGTTAAATAAAATTCATAAAAATTGACAAATGAGTATAACGAAACATGCTTCCAATATCCTTGCAAATCAGTAACCCACATATTACACGGTTTCACACCTTAGTTTCAGAGTGGAAAGAATGTTAACATGTTCTGCAAAGATATAGTAGCATCCAATTTTGTTTTCTTCTGCAAGATTCTTCTAATAATATTACAGCTAAAAGGTTTTTTCTACTTTTTAAAAAAGTCATTGCCAGTTCTTTAAGCTGTTTACTTTTGTCTGGCACTGGAAGTAGCAGTCTTGTGTTCGGGCTAAAGCTAATTTCTGGAATTGCAGCGAGAAGAAATTTAGAGGCAACAACATGCAAAGCCTCATCTCAGTTGTTCCAAATGCAAGCATTGCACCCTGAGACCCACTGAGATCTCAGCTGGTATATGGATGGGTAAATATTTTTCTTGTCCTCAACCTGAACTTTAGATTGTCCAGATGAGAGCAGATGAGAACATCCAGATGAGATGGATGTCATGGATGGATGTTACCCAGACAAGAACAGAAATGGAAGGAAAATGTAAAACTTTATAATTTTCAGGACGAACTGGAAAAGATCGAACACTTATACTTCAGTCTGAGACGCTGATTTTGCCTGTTAAATGTAAAAGTGGTGAATTATTATTTTCACTAATTGTCTTGTTAACATAAAATAGCTGAACTATGTTAACTTCTAGAGTGCTTTTGTACAGTGATTAGATAACTTGTGAGCTTTAGAGCTTTAAAGGAGGTGTGTTTGTATGACACAGTTTGGTGGAGAAAAATAGTTTCCCAAACTGAGTATCGGTAAATAACTCCATCAGGGCTGTGCACATAATTAGCAGGCAATATCTTTCCTGATAAAAATTCTTTCAACTGTTACATGCTTAGCTAAAAGAACTGGAATGATTTTTCAAATAAAAACTGTTGTATTTAGGAAGCGCCTCTCTTTAGCAGTTCTTTACAAATGGCTTTTTGTATATACGTAGTGAATATATGAATGCATTTTTATGGCCTGGGTCAGGCAGTCCTGAGATCAAATCAGGCAGGTGTGTAGAACCAGAAGAATTAGAGGAAAAACATCTCCACTGAGGAGTCTGAATCTGTTAACAACTGGGATTTCCCTCATTAACTCTGCAGAGCCATGCTAAATTTATATTTTAAGATGTACTATTAAGATGTGAAGAGCTCCCTTGAAATGATCTCCTAATGATTACACTGGCTTAAATGCAGTGGGAGAGCACCAAATAGAGGATTTAGTCCACCAAATTTATGCATCTAGCTTGCACCTGAATTTTAGGCACCCAGACTTCCTAAGTGTCTTCATGCCATTAATTATTGGCTTAGAGGACAAGCAACCTGGAAGGTTTCTACATAGAGCTCATGTCTTACCAAAATTTGGCACCTAAGATCTCCCTTGGAAGAGTACCTGCTTTTTCGTTAATTGTTTAGGAAGCAGGCACAGATACAGGAGATTTGTGTCATTAGGTGTCTATAATTTGAGTGGGTTCCCTTTAGGCAGGGGATTGTTTCTCCTTCCGTGTTTGCACAATACCAAGCTCAGCTGAATCTTTTTGCAGTGGCTTGGGACACCACTGTAATGTAAATATTCAATCTTAATATCTGGATGGTCCTGAAATTCAGGATGAGAACCTTACCTGGCTGCGGGCCCACTGCTTAGGTAGCCACCTCCTTTGCATCTGTTTTTTTTTTGCTCTAGGCGCCAGTAAGCATTCTTGTCAAGTGCAAGGATTGTGTTCAGTGATGCTCAGAAAGAAGACATCTGAAGACGAGCGCTTGTTGCATTACTTTGTTCAGAAGAGAAGTTCTTATATATCAAACTATCAAAAGGTTTGTGGCTTTAGTATGGAGGTGCCTGACTCGTGGGGACTGGATGCAAATTACATCCAGGCCGTTCTTCCACTTCTTCCACCTCCTTGTGTGATATCCATTTAGGAAGCCTCAATGCTAACCATTACCTATCCATCCTGCTAAGTATAAGCAATTAATAGTCTTCTCTCCCAATATATGTGTTTACTGGAAGAGTGATAGGAGTTTATTAGTATTTTTGGCAGTAAACATAGGAGTGTCAAGAATAATATCACTTAAAATTAATACTAGATGTCTGTCTGAAACAGTCTTAAAGTTTTAAAATCAAGTTCTGGAAGACAGCTTTTTCTTTCTTCAGTTTGTGTAAAGTTCCATTACATGTTCTGTTTTATGTTTCATGTTGTTATCACAACAAGTTTCTTGGCTGAAAAATCATTTATTCCGGGTAGTAAATGTTTCATTATAGTGAACAATAGTGAGGTTTCTTTCAACATGAGGTAAAATGAAGATAACACTGCCAAGAGAAGTTAAATTATTACTTCCACATTATAAACCTGAATCACTGAGGTTTCCTGGGTACATTTTTTCATAGCAAGTTTGACTTGTGACAGAAAACAGTTTTCAGAAAGTGTGAATTTAATAAAAGGCACATTTATGCCTCGTGATTGCACACACATTTGATTCTAGCTACTGTAACATACATTTGCACTTGCTAATCCAAAAAAAAAAAAGAATATTTGAAGTCCATGAAAACAAGAAAACTTTTAAGTGTCCTGAAAATAATGTGAAGATTAAGGGGTTTATTTAGAAACTTCGGTCATGGAGAGACTTTGTTCTCTTCAACAATTCTCAAGAACACACTCTGTTAATCTGTTTTGTCTGATTAATATCAGATTCAGAGCCTCTTCATGATTTGTTTTCGTAGAAACAGATGTTATCGTTTGTGGTGGAATGGAGACATATTCTGGGCATTATGTAACCTGCTTTGGCATTAACTTATGCTACATGTTTTTCCTTCATTCTGCCACAACATTGTAATTGTACCCAAATGGTTCTCAGTGCGTTTCCATAGATACTTAGCGTGTTCAGACTTTGTGTAATGTATGCCTTGGTCTCGTAGATAGCTGGTGTTTTTAAACTCTGAGATCTGCTACACCTGTAGTTTTCAAATGGTAATAGGTACTGATTATAACACAGCAGTTCTGTGCGCAGAGCTGTCCACCAGCTCTGCTTTTGTAGCCTGTGATGAGTTATGCAAAATCTCTGCTTGCCACCGAAGTGGTAACAGAGTGCTATGGGCTCAGTTAGTGTGAACCCTCTCAACAGGAGTGTTGGGAGGAGAGGTGGAGGGTTGAAGACGAGGGCTCCAGGCCAGGCAAGGGAACGAACAGACAATTTGGGAAAACTGTATGAGCGTGAAGGACCCGTTGAGAAACAGCTAGATGCTGGAGCCTCCCTAAAGATAGTTTGGCCTGATGTGGCACTTCTGTGCTTGCATTACAATTTAAGGTTCTCCTTCTGGAGTTGCTGCTCTGCTTGGGCCCTGCCAATTAGCCACAAGTTTTTTTCGTTACCTTGATCCTAACCAGGAGACTTGTCATGGCACTTGTAGCCAACTGATTGAACATGTTTTAGATAACTGGGGGCAGAGATGTACCCGATACATTCTTTAGCACTACCCCACTCTATTTATGCCTCCTGAGATGGAAAAGAAGGACTTGGCTGACATCAAGAAGAGCTCCAAAGTATGCCCTGTACACCACAACTCTTTGACCTGTCTTTTGTCGTGGGCTTTTCCTCTTCCACAGACTTAATTTCTCACTGTGTTTCTTTTAAAGCCTACTGGTTCAATGACCAACCTCAGCTGGCAGGGAAGGCGAGGGAGTCTGATTTCTTTTGAAGTGAAGACAATTGTTACTTCAAAAGGAGGTCAGCGGATGGGCTTGGACTGGGAAACAACATTTCATTTGAATGTTTTGAGAGGCTTAAAAAGCTCTGGGTTGCAGTCACAACTTGTGTAGGAAGTGGTATGCTGTGTAAGCCAGACTGAGCACCCCAAAAGTTACAAGAGAACATCCTCTGTCTTTTGCTAAAGGTCTTTTACAAGCCCTGCTGAGATGAATATAGAAGCCTGTGTTGGGACTAAGCTAGGGCAGTGTTACACAGAAGGACAGGTGCCCCAACGACTCACTGGAATTGGTGGAGCAAATCTGTGTCAGCCATTCCCACTCACTAACTGTAATTTTTGTCAGTGGAGAAGTATAGGAAGCAAGGAATGATTGCCTAGTAGTCCCATCTTCTCAATTTGACATACAGAATTTCTAGTATGCAGGCCTTGCACAAGTGGAACAGATTACAGCTTCATGGCCTTCACATTTCCTACCAAGTATTGCTTGTGATATTTTCCCGAGACTTAAAAAAAAAAAAGAGAGAGAGAAGAGGGAAGATTCCTCTTAAATTTTGTGTATGTGTAGTCTTGTTATCTCCCTTTTAAGTATGGCCATTTTGAATAATTCCTTGTTATACCAAAACAGTTAAAAGCTATTCATAAGAAGGAAACAATTACTTTTGTAATGCTTAAGTAGAGACAGTTTGAAATCTTCAGCCTTTTGCAGATAAAAACTGATGTCTACATGGCCAGAAAAGCAAAATTATGGGCATGATCTTTATCAGCTCATGCTGCAAAGGAGACCACAAGAGGGAAGAGCATGTTAATAGGAAAGGAAAATGTAATTTCTGACTTTCTGTGTTTCTGAATTTAAAATTGAAATTTAAAGAAAAAAATCATCAGTATTTTTTTGTTTGTTTGGGTTTTGCTGTTAATCAAAGCCAATCTCAAATTTGGCACAGATCTGCAGGCTATTCTGCTTCAAAACAGAGCATAGGCCAAATATATACAGTAGGTAGACCAATACAAAATTTTTAATAGCAGTTAAAGTCATTTTCTCTATGTTCATACACTTGAAAGGATGTTGCAGACTTTCCCTTGTATGTTCAAAAGCGGGTATGCTGGGATAATTGCATTTCATTGTTGCGAAAGAACATCAACCTCTAGAGGAGTTTGGCTCCTGCTAGGGCCATATTTGCTGTTGGCTAACAGCGTTGATGTCAATGCAACTGTGCCGGCCTACTTTTTAACCATCCATCTTTAGATTTCAGTCAACGTCTACCCGTAAAGGTACGCTCAGAAAAGTGAAAGCACTAGCAAGTTCTGCTTCCAGTTGTGGCAGAGAGGAGCATGAAGATCTGCGTGACTATGGGTTTAAACCACAACTGACAGATACATTCTTTGCACGCAAATGTGTTGATAAAGATTAAGTTGTGTGCAGGAGGCTGAACATTTTTAATATGTGAGCCCAAAACAAACATTACAGTAGCTGGGCATAGCTGTCTGAGATTAATAGTTCATCGTGGTGATTTAACTGGAGAGTACCAACAATATCTATTCTTTTTGCAGAATGGCAGTAGTTCGTGACAGCATATTGATTTGGAAGACTTTTCTCTAACTCTCCAGGTTTGAAAGATAAGAATTAGTATCTCTGACCTCTTCCTGTGGTTCATCATAGTTTGCAGCTTTGGCTTCCTATAGCATCAACCTTAAGTTTGTCATAGGTACTAAAATGTGTCTTCAGGCTTATGATAGGCAAGGGCAGGTAGAACTAGAGTTGTGGGGTGTTAGCTTCTGGCCTAAATATCCATGGCAGGGAGAGGGCTGGACCACTAACTGAGATGCTGCCTCTCAGTCCTGTGTTCCTGCCAGAATTCTTTGAGCCCTTTGACAAAATATTCCAGGAGGTCGTATGATGTTTACTTAAATTTGCCAAAAGCTTTTGTTGAAGAGTCCCTTGCAAGCAGTGCCTGAAGCCCTGCGCTGAGACTGCAGAGGACTGTCATCGACCACACATTAGTGATGGAGTCAGGACAAAGCAAGAATAAATGGCAAGGTCCCAGAGAAATAGACCAAGGGATCTGTTTGAAACATTAATTTATCAGCTGGGTAATTACGAAAGGAAAGACAGCAAAATCTGCAGATTATTTTAGGATATTAAAGACCAGAGACAGGAAGACCTTTCAGAAGTACCTACCAGGTAAATGGACAGACAGGACCCTGCCAGGAAAAATGGTGCTGACTGTTGGAGGAGTAAAGAGTACCCACATTGCTGCATTTTGTTGGTGTTCTGTAGGAGTGCATAGGGTGTGGTCTCCATTACCTAAATGCCTGAGGGTGCAAGGAGGTGGTCCCTGGAATCTGGTATTCATTCCAGTCCTGTGTGTCGAACTGTTGGTATCCTCCAAGCCTGGCCATTACTGTGAAGAGCTCAGCTGAAGCGTCTGCTTAAATGTTATGTTTGCTCTGAAGTTGAAAAGTGTGCTGAACCATTTGAAAACACTACCAAACACGTAATGATGCACATATGCCCACCCATGGATATACTGTGTTTAATTCAGGTTTTCTATCACAGCAGGCCAATGCTGTGTACATCATTAGAGACATGGAAGGGGCCCCTTCTGAAGAGCGACTGGAAGAATAATGTCTGAGGACACACTGAGGCAAAACTGCTCAAATCCCTGAACTTCAAATAAAATTTAAGTCAACATTCTTGTATGCCACACCTTACAGACACAAAGGAAAGCTTAAATTTTAAAGACAGCCTTTCTCTTACAGGAAGTGTGGCTATCTTGGTTCCAGCTGGGACGGAGTTAGCTTTCTTCCCAGTAGCTTGGGG
>NW_009215541.1:0-269 GCF_000690835.1 Fulmarus glacialis
GCGAGGCGGGCGGCGGAGAGGAGTTTTAATGATCCCCAGCCGTCTCCCAGCCCAGCTGCCAGTCAGCTGTGCCCAGCGGGGAGGTGACGGAGAGCACACACCGCTGGGCGCAGCACTCGGTGGCCAGCTGGCCAGGGAGCCCCGCGCAGCAGGGACTGGCTGGGCCACGGGTGTTTGCAGAAGAGCACAGCCCTGGAGCAGGGCGAGGCACCAAAGAGCCAAACCGCAGCCCCAAGCATACGTGGGTGCCTACAGGTAAGCGTTGCGTC
>NW_009215541.1:286-639 GCF_000690835.1 Fulmarus glacialis
GTTACTGCACCAAAACAACAGCCCCTTGCACACGAGGTGCCGAGAGTCCAGCGCAGGAAGCAGAGACGCAGCACCTGTGGCACAGCTCACCCAGCTCTGCCCGAGCTCCTCTCCTGAAGCTCTGGGTGGGAGCAGAGCGCCCAAAACCAAGAAACCCTGCAGGGATTTCCCTTCGGCAGCTGCAGAGTGCTGCACTTGGGAAAGCCCGAAGAGGCTGTGACCAGGACAGACTGGTGCAGCAGTGTGTGCGTGACCCTCCACCACCGGCAGGGATGAAGTACCCCCGGCCCGCATGGGGCAGGAGGGATGGGGTATGGCAGCCCCAGTAGGGACGGGACTCTGCCAGCAGGAGT
>NW_009215541.1:717-937 GCF_000690835.1 Fulmarus glacialis
AGAGATGGAGGTTACTTTTCCACCGGAGAACCAAGAATATTCTGGACATCTATCATGTTTCATCTCCCCTGGGAAAAGGACAGTGAGCTTTGAACGGAGAGAAGCGGCGCATGGGCACGAACCGCCCGCTGCTCTGCCGCTGCCCCTTGCCTTCCAGCTCTCGCGGCCCAGCCAGCTGGTGGGCAGGGGCTGCCAGGCACTTTTCTCCCCTGCCAAACTC
>NW_009215541.1:1109-1317 GCF_000690835.1 Fulmarus glacialis
AGGCGAGGAGACGGGCACCAGCAGGCTCCCCCATTGTGCGGGACAGGGCAGCAGCCTGGACTACTTCCAAGCTCTGCTCCCCAGCATCACGCCTGTTGATAAAGGGGGGGGATGTGGGATGCGGGCGGAGGGGGGATGCAGGCTCTGCAGCACGCTTTCCCCATTGAGGAGCGAACGTGTGCATCGGCAGGGCTTCATCCCGGAGGCT
>NW_009215541.1:1648-5835 GCF_000690835.1 Fulmarus glacialis
CAGCAGCAAATGAGCAAAGCGAGCCCGGGGCCAGCTGCAGCACCGGGAGCGCGTGAGCGGAGGAACTGCAGGGAGCTGGCCAGGAAGCAGCCCAGACTGCTGGTGTCACAGACCCCTCGGTGACCACAAAGCGGCCGGGCCACGCTTTGTCTCACCCCAAGGGCCCGGCTTCCTGCAGCCACGCCAGGTTTGCTTGGGGGGTTTCTCCGAAGCCAGCCTGGAGGGACGGGCCCCCGGCATCACCTCCCTGGCCCAGCCAGCCTGCTGTGTGCCCTCTTGAGCAGGGATGGAGCCACGGCCAACACCTGCAGACCCCTCGGTGACCACAAAGCGGCCGGGCCACGCTTTGTCTCACCCCAAGGGCCCGGCTTCCTGCAGCCACGCCAGGTTTGCTTGGGGGGTTTCTCCGAAGCCAGCCTGGAGGGACGGGCCCCCGGCATCACCTCCCTGGCCCAGCCAGCCTGCTGTGTGCCCTCTTGAGCAGGGATGGAGCCACGGCCAACACCTGCACAGTGCCACCAAGTTTTCTGAGCTGCTTGTGCCTTTGGTGGCACCCAGCAAAGCCAACGCCTTTTCCGGGTATGAAGGCCCAGCACACCTTTAGCAATGCTGGGGCCAGCACCTCCCACCCAGCCCCACACCGTTTTCCCTCGTCCCTTGCTGGGGCTTGTTTTCCTACATGACACGCAGCGACTTCCCACACTTCCTCGCCTCTTCCTGACCAGCCTGGCCTTTGAACCAGCTGCCTCCAGCTGCCTGTATCCCGAGAGGAGACCCGGGCAACTGCCACAGATGAACGAGCCGACGAGTGAGGCTCCACATCCAGGGCAGGCATTTGGACGCCAGCTTCCCATGCCTCGCCCGAGGGCCGGGAAGGGCGAGGGGCAGCCCAGCCTGGGCTGCTTCCACAACGAGCCCTAGAAAAACCCTCCTGCTTCCCAACCTCAACTCTCTATTTTTAAGGCTCCAAAAAGGACGGGGGCGCAAATGGCGAACTTGCTGGCAGAAGAGAGTCCCTGGGCCGGATTCAGAACCGCCTACTCGTTTCCCGTAGGGATCGCGGACTCCAACGGTA
This sequence comes from Fulmarus glacialis, assembly GCF_000690835.1. Classification (NCBI taxonomy): domain Eukaryota; kingdom Metazoa; phylum Chordata; class Aves; order Procellariiformes; family Procellariidae; genus Fulmarus; species Fulmarus glacialis. Next base: position 2,724 of record NW_009215541.1, read on the forward strand.
CCGCAAGGCTATGGGCTCAGCCTGCCTGCGGGCGCTGCGTTGACGTGAGGATGAGCCAGCAGCCGTTTTCCAGGCAGAGACAGGCGCACGTACACGCGGGCTGCTGAGCAAGGAGCTGCATCAAATCCTTCGCTAACCTGAGGCGCTGAATCCATCCTGTTACTCTCCATAGCAAGCCCTGCCTGTTTCTCCTTGGCCGCCCAGGTGTTTACGGCAGCCACGCTTTCCCGAGGATGACCAGTTTAGGGGACAGTTGTTACCAGGGTCATCAGCAAAGACCAGCAGAACACATGCCCTGATACCTAGAGTATCAGCCATGAATTTCAAGCATGCTAAAACTGCCGATGACTCAGGCAACGCGTGCATGGGCCTCCAGACCCACAGAACTGAGCTTTCCAGCTATTCATGTACCTGCTTTTGATCACCAGCTGTTTGTTTGGGTTTTTTGTCTTCTTTCCCTGGAAGCTTGAGTTTTAAACATGCATTCAGCACTCAGTTCAGCCCATCATTTCCATCCCCTTCACTTACTAAGTGACCTACTTTCTCCTCTGTAGCACGCAGAAAACACTGGTTTGGGCTCCCTCAGCAGATTCACTCCTGCCTCCTTACAGCTCTCCTCCACATCTGCAGCTGTAAGAGCTTTGGGCTTGAGTCGTCCCCTCCGTTTTTGCCTCAGGCCTTTGAGCGTAGACTTTCCAAAGAGCAGTCATGTCACAGCAAAGATACCTTTGGTGCCTCTTTCTCCTTAGACTGTGCTTCGTGTTCCCCCCACTCCCACGCACCATGCCATCCTTAACTCAGTCACTCATGCTCAGCGAGTGGCTTAGGCACCCAGCAATGACCCTACGCTGCTTCTTCCCGTGTCACCCATCCAGTCTTCACAGTCCGTGCTGTGCTGACAGCCTGCCCTGTTGTTCCTGATGGGCTGTGGCTCCGCTGGCTCTTGCCTGCTGGCTCCTTCCCTTTGCCTGCGCTGAGCGTGAGCAGCTCACTTTGCTTACCCGGGTGTTGCAGACGAGTCCAATTACTAGAGTTCAGCAAACTCTGATTCCCCTCCCTGGCATTTCATCCAGCCCACTTATCCGCCGAGAGTTTCTAATCCAAACAGCCTCCCAGCACACGATGTTCCAGTGCTCCCAGGCTCTACCCAGCCTCCATCCTGCCTTCTCCTCCCTCACACGAGCACTTGGGGGATGACATTCAGCCTCCGGGGATGCAGAATTCACCGGGTGGAGGGGAAGCAGTGTCTCCAGCAGCCATCCCTTACGGTATAGAGCAGGACGCTGTCCTGAGCAGGCTGGCAGCTCTCCGAGATGAGCGAGATTTCAGCTCCTCTGCAGGCCCAGAAAACATGCTGCCTTGCTCGGCTGGCCAGCCCAGCCCCTGCTCAGCTCTTCTGCCCACAGCACCAGCACCGTCTACACTCGTGTCAGCCTCCTCGCTTGCTCATGCACCAGCCGGGAAGCTGCAGCGGCCAACTCTGCCCCAGGGGACCTGGGTACACCCGGGAAGGGAAGGAGGGTGTGTTGTGCAGGAGGCAGCTGTCTGTGGCTGCAGCACAAGAGGGGGGTCCGGCTCTGGGGACGCCTGGCAGCTGTGGACCACCAGGTGAGTCTCCTTCCAGCTGCCCAGGGATGCACACACGCACCCCCACCACACCGCCTCTGCCACAGTGGCCAGCACAGCTGGCAAGGCAGCGAGATTTTAGCCAACTACACCAGGACACCAACTTCCCCACTTGCCCCACGCTCCCTGCACTGCCCTTGCTGCTGCTCCTCTTCCCCACTCCTTCCTTTTCAGTCCTCCTGGGCACTCCTTGCCTAACTCACTGGGTCCTGGTGGCAGCTGCTGGCTAATGACAACCAGATGTCTCATAGCTGCGGTCCCTCTGAGCAGCCAGAGCCCAGGGTTTGCCTTTCAGCTCTCCAGAGAGCCACAGGTTCTGGCTCAGCTCAGCTACGCAGGGCTGATAGCTCCTGAAATCCCCATTCAGAGGCTTTCATTCATGAAATACAAGGCAGCAGACCAAGTGCAGGACTCTGCCCCTCAAGGGACACTGCTGGCTGTCTTTGGCTGGCGGTGGCAGCAGTGCCTGGCAGAAAGTGCTGTAGGGAACAGGGCAGGAACAGCACAAGCAGGGAAAAACTTCTGCAGCCTGGCAAGGCACTGAGAAGAAACTGCCCTGCAAGAGTTATTGGGACCAGAGCAGGGAATGTAAACAGCCCAGCATCCACACGGGGGTCATAACCTCAGAGTCCGGTTTCCCTTCCTCTTCTCCCTCCTGCCTAATCTCCAAGAGCTGCTCTGTTTACTAGTGAGATAAGTAAACAAACAAAGGAAAGCTCCGAAGCAATGGTGTGTTTTTTTTTTCTGGCCAGTTCACTGCGTGCCCCGGTCCCAGGGTGCATGCGTGGGAGCGGTCTCCACACACCATGGCAGCCAGCACACGGCAACGCACGGGGATGGTCAGCGGCAGAGGCAGGCACGGGCAGCCCTCCCTTGCCTTGCCTGCAACGCAACTGCAAGGAGGGGCAAAAGGGGGAACTGCCTTACCCTGCGCAAACGTGGAGCCGGGCAGGCCCTGCCCCAGGGAGCCTCCAATTTACACAAGATGGAAGAAAACAGATACCTAAAGCTAGGGAGAAGGGGGAGAGAAGGCAGCGGGGAACAAGGATGTGCCTGGTAAGCACAGTGGGGCCCAGCACAGCCGAGCCAACAGCAGGGCAAACCCTGTTACCCTCTACTGACTCTCTCCAGGGGCAAAAGATGAGACAAGCTCATCGAGGAGGGAAACTCTGACTTCCAGCCAGGGCAGCAGCACCCCCCAAGCACATCCAGGCAAACCCAGACACGTGGCCTTTCTCCAGGTGTTCGAGGGATGCAGTGAGCTTCCTTCCCCAGGCTGGCAGATGCTCTGGCTTCCAGGCACACAGGGGCACTTGGGGAAGCGGCAGAGAGAGGGGTGGAAGGACCCTCAGCCCAGCCCAGGGCCACCCAAGCCCTACAGGCCCCGGCAGGAAGCGCCCGCTGAAAGCTTCCAGCATAAACCAGTTTGCTTTGGATTCCTAATCTAAAACAACAGGACACAGAGCACAGCCACAGAGTAAAGCAG
>NW_009215541.1:5910-6192 GCF_000690835.1 Fulmarus glacialis
CCCCAGGAACTAGACAAAAAGGAGCTAATTTCCTGCCTTATCCAGGGCCGGTTCTGGCTCTGCCAGCAAGAACAATTGGACTGCCAGGAACTGCGCCTTTCCCACCCCATTTGCTTTGGCTCTTTGCGTCTAGCACACCGCACGGTCCAAAGTAAATCCCTGCATAGGGGCTCTCCCTGCTGCTGGGCAGACCCGGCTCCCTCCCTCCTGCCCTGCGGTACAGACGCTGCGTTCCCTCGCGCAGGCCCTCCCTGACGCCGGCCCGCAGCACTCCCCTCCACG